>NW_004797279.1:2670614-2686608 GCF_000002075.1 Aplysia californica | reverse complement strand
CTCTCTCTCTCTCTCCCTCTCTCTCTCACTCTCTCTCACACCCCCATCACCACATCTTAGTGGTGGTGTTTTTGACCTTAGCCTGCCCATTAATACCCAGGCTCTGGGATACCCCGTCATTCAAGCGGAAGCCGTACACCCGTCCCGTCTTTTTGGTTTTTGGCGTGTGAAGTCGCACAAAGTCCACCATGGCTTTGTGGACGGAACACGTTAATGCCACATAGAGCCTGCTATGTCACAGGACTCACCACACACGCTTATGGTCGAGAAGATGGCGGATTCCCGAGTTGATCTGTTATTTGACGAACAATCAATAACATTCGAGACTCAGATGGGCTTTCTCTGAAGCCCGCCCATCTCCGTACGACGGATGAATGTTGTTTCGAGTGGACAGTTGGGGAATCATTGCGGTTAATGTCACATCTCCGAGGTGACAAAAATAAGGGGAATCCCGTCCAAGTGCACACATTTCTGTGCCCTTTATTTCCTATGACGCTTAGAGAGGATATAGGGGGGGGGGGCGGGGGGTTTCTAATCCAAGGATGAATTATTCAGAAGCTAAATTTTGAAATGAAGCAAACGCCATTCAATAATGTTTTAACGCTTTAAGCTTTTGATAGAGATAGATGAACTGACAGGTCGGCAGATGCAAATCTGGGTTTATAGACGGGCATGAAGATAGTGGCAATAAGATTGCTCTGGCCAGGACATATTATTTGACAAAGATATTACGTCAAAGCTCTTCTATTATGGAAGTCAATATTCAGCGAGGAGAATACTCCTCTTTGTAGCAATTTGTTTTGCTTTTTTAAGGTGCGATCAAAAACAAGTACATGTAGTAAGATGTTTTAAAAGAATTGCTTCAGCAAATGCGCAATTCTTGAAATAACCGTTAAATAAAATAGGCCGAGAACATTCAATTACCAATATCATAGTCAGGAGTTGTGAGTTTTTACTTGTATCTTGAGTCGTAATCATTTTTTAAATAAAGTCACAATGAATTTATATTTATGAGAACGCGCTGTTTATAATTTTTATTTTTAACGAAATGCTATAATAACATCCTACGTTAGGGAATGAATTTTGAACGTGCTTTGCGACAGGAAAACGAGATAATCTTTCAATAATATCGCACATTAGTATACACACCTCCAACTTCAGTCATTTTACAACAGTCGGTTGCATGCCCATGTGCCTCTTACAGTAAATGAATCTCTAAGGCTCACCGTGCCACATCCCATAACATAGAGTCCAAAAAAGTTCAGCTTGTAAGATATTCCTGTAGGAGATTTTTGAGCCAGCATAATACTGGACTAATTCAAGAGAACAACTGAGGGGGAAAGGACTCACTGTGATAACGAACAAGGGTCACACCAAGCTGAGCCTTGGAACAAAGCCGTTCAGAAAGAAAAGCATTTCAAGATCAATACCAAACTGACAGGTACACAGGGACCAGCACTCACATGTACACAACAACAGGAAATACAACTCTGTCAATGCATTTGCAAAGAGGAAATGGCTTATTCTTTCTTTCACCTTTCCAACTGGAGTCAGCTGCAGATGGGTGAATGGGAGAATAACGAAACGAAAGGGTTTACATTCCTTGAAGTACCCTTGTTGACAGACCAAAAACGTACAATAAAGCTCTCTGAGATTGTGTGCCTTTTGGAGTGCAGTGCCAACAGATCCCACTCACAACGACGTGGTTACATGTATAAATTTTTATCTAAAATTTGGACTTGAAATAATGCACACAATAGCGGCCATCAGCAGTGGATGTTAATTGCATTTGCTTATTTGTACGTGTGTGTGTGTGTGTGTGTGTGTGTGTGTGTGTGTGTGTGTGTGTGTGTGTGTGTGTGTGTGTGTGTGTAAAAATGTATGGGTGTAAATATGTATGTGTTTATGTATGTATGCATACATATCATGTGTGTGTTTGTGGGTGTGTATATTTGTGTGTGTGTGTGTGTGTGTGTGTGTGTGTGTGTGTGTGTGTGTGTGTGTGTGTGTATGTGTGTGTGCATATATATACATAACTGGGCATGCATTAAAAGGGTACTATAAATCTGAATTTTGTTTTTGTATTTTTTGTATTCTGAATAAAAGGGATTTAGATGCGTCTGCCAATGTCGTTGCAGTAATACAAATTCCGAGAGAGAAGAACAAAACGTACAATTACGAACCCAAGACTGTTCTCTATACATGCATGCCTCCTCGCAAATACTCGATTACAAGTGGTGATAAACCCACTCAGTAAAACGCTACTGATCACAGATTGCCATGTTTACCAGAATTAAAGACGTCCCTCTTCCCTTTGTTTCCAAATTTCTTTTCATCTCTTTGACAGTAATATCCACAGTGGACTCCATATTTAGCCACTTATCATTGTACATAAAGACGTGCCTGTAGTGAATAACATTTTTATATTCACTTTACTCACTTAAAGCTCAGCACAAAATTAGAATAAACAGGAAGCCACAACGAAATAGCCCTTCAACTTTTCGGAAGTGTCACCTGATGCAAGCCGATCCCAAGTCCGGATTCTGCTTTTCAAAATCTTACAATAATAGCCTTTCTCAATGAAAAATTGAGACGCTCATTATGTCGCTCTGTAAGGATTGTGTGCACGATGTAGATTTGTCAAAGTCAGGAGGCTATATCGTCTGTTACCTCATTTGACAACCGAAGATTCATTGAAAACTACTTGTTCTCAATTTTTTTCGACATGTCACGGAGTGGCACTCTTGGAAAAGAAATAAATATGCGTCTTGCGCATATTGTCAAAGAAGCACTGAACAAAGAAGCAATGAGAATCCGAGCACGCAGAAAACGTGGGCTCTCAAACACCGTCTGGAAACTGATTAGAATCCAGTGTTTTCTACATTCAGAGAGCTGAATGACGTCAATTACAGCGTTGTCCGAGCAGCAATATTCCAAACACCGACTGATAAGCTTTCATCGTAAACTGCTTGCCGAAGATACACCAATGAAGATAAATTGCCAAGTGTCCGACCGTCATCGCTCTAAATTGGTTGTACTGGGCTTTTGCTCATCGTTTGGGTTTCATCAATCTTCCATACTGGACAATGTCTAGACGGTGAATACACCTCTCATTATCCCCCCCCCCCTCTCTCTCTCTCTCTCTCTCTCTCTCTCTCTCTCTCTCTCTCTCTCTCTCTCTCTCTCTCTCTCTCTCTCTTTCTTTCTCTATCTATCTATCTATCTATCTATCTATCTATCTATCCATCTATCTATCTATCTATCTATCTATCTATCTATCTATCTATCTATCTATCTATCTATCTATCTATCTATCTATCTATCTATCTATCTTCCTAGATATTCCTCTCACGGTCGTCTTAGACTGTTTACCAAGCTATCTCTGGCACCCAACTAGCCTATTTGTTACTCTGTTTGCCTGAGCTTGGTGTCGGTATTTACATTGCTCGTTCTCTCCCCCTCTCTCTGTTATGGATCAGTTGGTAATATGAAACAAGCTAATAGTTGCGTGTAATTGGGAGAGACATGAAAGATCTAAACGCTCGAATGTCTTTTGCGGCTGCAAGAGAAAGATATTTCAACTCCAGCCTGTTGCATGGTAAGTGTTGTTCGTTTGTAAAACAAAAATTTGGTAGCTACCAATTTTGAGTAAAAGGTAATACATGGAGTCGGACAACAACCAGCTATTTCAAACTTGGTATGGCAATAATGTTAGAAAGTAAATTTTACCTAAGAGTTTTCAAAGAATAATACATCTATAACAATCTTTAGACAGATGAAGAATTACGTTATGCAAATTTAAAATCATTAAATTGGTCGTAAGTTATTGCAGCAGTGCGTATATAAAATGACCTGGGGAAAAAGAAAACACAGATCCACTATCAGTACCAATCTTTATTTATTTCTATTCTTGTGGTGGTTGGGGGAGGGTGGGGGTGCAGTGGCACTACTACAGCTGTTGTCTGTCAGTTCCATAGCTCAATGTGTCAGCACCACATACTCCGTCCCCGTGTGAACCCTGTGAATGAAATCGATTCTTGCTGAAACGTCGCGCAAAAAGTATTCAATGATCGCCTTTATGATGCCACTCTCTCCCAGACAATACTCAATTAACAGTGTCACCACAACCACTATCAAACCTACCCAACGTTTATGTGCACCATGTCAATGTATACGTCCGCTAAAGGTTACACAAAACCAATTACTAATAAGTTTCCTTTAAAATATCTGATCCGCGGTCAACGCCCCAACTCCTACCAAGTGGGCATCCGTGTTTGTGGGGCAAATATGGTTTGAGATTTTAATACTCAGAGTGTATTCAATGGGGCGTGACCAACAAATTTCGGTCGATTTTCAGTGACTCGAAAAAGGAAACAGTCACCTTAATTACTGTGAAGAGTCAATATGGCCATTTACAAAATATACTAAGCTTTAGGGAAAGTCAAGTTGCTCAAACCGAGCTATGTAGGAATTTGCAGATAACACAAAAAAGGTTTACTCTAAAAGTGGCTCTAATCCAGGTTCATACATACTGAACAGTAATATTTGTGTCAATGTAGTGAAATCAGGCGCCCATCAAAATATTTTAATCAAAGGAACTGACATTTTTTAGCCTGTCCGACAATTTTGATAGAATTTTCGTTTTGGCTCCTATACCTTTCATGTCCATTTAAAAACACATTTCTGAGTGGATTGAAATAAAAATAAACGTTGATCTAAGGCACAAACAAGAAAATTTGCCGTTTCTAAAGACAGCTCAAGCTTAAGAATGCACCAGGTTTGGGAGGCCATTTTCTCGCTAATCGTATTCCTGACACCAGGCGACCCATGCCTCATTCGATTAAAAAAATCGATTTCTATTCAAGATTGATTTTCATTGCGTCAAAAAGTAAGACAGATGAACAAGATGTAAGATGATACCCATAACTTCATAATTATTTTGATGCCCAAACATTGGTGAGCTCTTGTATTCCATCGTGTCGAGACACATAATATAGATAGTTCGAAATTGTTATACTTAGATCTGTTCCAATTCGACTGCAGCAGCTAATCGGTCCGTACTTCGTTGCATGTTCCCAGAAACATTACTCCCAAAAATGCACTGACGGTCACGTCGGAGTCACCTCTTCTGAAGAGGCCATCCGGTGCGGTCCGTTGCCCTATCCCTGGTAACCATCTGCTTGAACGCTCACAATCTCAATCAACTCCTATCATGAATCTCAAACCGTGCCTTTGCATCCACAAATGGAACGGGATTCTGTGTTGGGGTACTCTGGGCGGCACGAAGAGCAAACACACACCGTATTAGAATTCTTCTGTACCATCGCTCACTTGCTCTCCCGCTCTGACTTCCTGTTTTAAGGTCCTGGTTTTATCCTGTGCGATGTCAATCGATGAAGAGCAATTTTACGTTCGAAGGTCCCACAAAAGCAAGGTATTAATCACGTGCTAACCTCATCAAAGGGGAGGTAATATTGCTAGAGACTCCCCTTGTTCTTGGAAAGGGGGACGAAGATTGGGGTCATACAAAAGTAGGTCAAGTAAAATGGAGTAACATGAGACAAGTTAAAGAAAAAACAAAACAAAACAATCACTACGGGTGTAAAGGGGGGGGGTGTATCTGGCCAATAATGTCCCTGTGATAAATAACCGAAAACACATAACATTAGTAATGGACGCAAAAGCTCGATGGGGCTTGTCAGTGTCTGTTATATGGCTTTCACGTGAAAGAAAAGGAGCTATTTTCTCATGTTATTTTCATTAATAAAATCAGACAGTCGCTTATTTGTTTGGCCTTGAAGAGGAAGGTTTGCCGTTTTCCAGGTGTTTCTCAAAAGCTTTATTAATAATCCGTGAAGTAAGATGAGTAGATAAGATAAACAGGCCTGATATCACATTGTTCTTATCTGTGTACATAATGTTTCCCATCGGATCGAGTGGATTTTGTTAAGGATAAAAGGAAAGGCAAGTCGGCTATTCCAGAATGAACAGGCAGGTTGTTCCTCGTAACTTCAAACTGTTTCCCAGTGCATGGCATTTTAAGTTACTTCAATGTACATCTGCTAATTTTATGACACATACTGTTCAATATCAAATGATGCTAAGAGTCAGTTGTCAGTTGAGACTCGAAGCTGGAAGAGGAGACTGCTCTTAAAAGGACCCCCCCCCCCCAACTAAAAATCCTCCTCCCACTCGAAACTAGCTTGACTAAATACGCAAGCCCATGGTCACAATGAGGTTAATACTGTATCTCTAATGAACTGGAAACAACAGACTGCGTTCTTCAATGCACACAAAGTCAACTCGGATGCGATTGCGGGCATATGCAGTGGAAGCAGCGATAGGCATAGTGTGTCGATTACAGTCCCAGCCTTGACAGAAAGTATATTATAGTACGACTACTAGATCTAATACCAGAGAGAGTCGCCGGGGCAACAGTACTTGTAGTTATTTAACCAGTCATTATAGCAAAGAGTCTACATAACAAGAGGGGCCACTCGTCTCTTTGAGCCAATTAAAAAAGTGTCCTCAAAATTCTGTGGCGCCCTCTTAGCAAATGCGCACCCTTTGCGAACAGAGTTACCCCACTTGAGTTTAAAAAATCAAAGTGAAACTAGCAAGTTTTTGAATAGATTTCGGAAGAACGCTTTTTTAAAATGGTTACACTGAAAATAAACCTCTTCCGGAGGAAGGGGTGATTGGTTTCTTCGTTTAATTTCACTTTAGAATGAAAGGCGAGAGGTCATTAAAATATTTTAAAAAACTAAAACTCCGCACTGGACGAACCGGAACTGCTGGTGAACAGCAGTCGATCTGCGCACGCAAGGGAGTGCTATTCCTATTTTTCTTCTGAAAAAACGAAGCAAAGAGCGGACTTCCGGCGAACACTTTTTTGGCTGAGTGGCCCATCTTGTTATGTACTATCTTTGATTATTGCACCACAGCGATGCCGACAGGTTGCTGCGTAGATTCTACTTTCGATGCAGATCTATCAAAAGGGATCGTGATGGGCTTGAAAATCAATAAACTTTCGTAGAGAATCACGCTTGCCTGTCAAAAGTTGATGTTACTTTTAGAGTGTACGGTTATTGTTAACATTTTCATTGTGAATGGACTTTTTTGTACTTTTTATTTTTTCCTTCCCCTGGTATCCTTGGGATGTCTGGGGAGGTGTGGGTTTCGGCCCTGCGCCTAGTGTGTGTCGGCTGTATGTTGTTCCAGAACCTTTTTAACCCCATCTAGCCAGGTCTTCTTCCTGATTTGAAACCAGATTCACGGGTGTGATAAGTTTTGCTACGGGTTGTTTCTGGGGCTTTCTTTTTAGATTTCCGAACCATTTGATTCTTTGAAAATAGATGAAATTGGTTTTATTCCGGTTAGTTGGTGCAATCTCTTCTAATAACATTTATGCTTTTGCTGGGACACCTCATGTTGCATACATTGAATGTTCTTTCTAGTGTTCTGTTTAGGGCCCATGTTTGGCACCGGTATGTTAGGGTTAGTATGAAGGTACTATTGATAAGCTGGGCTTTCACTTCGATGGGGATGTTCATGTGACTGAGCAGGGGTGCTGCTAGTTGGTATGTCAATGCATTGCCTTCTTGGTTCTTGTTTCAAACCTCTTTGTCCTTACGCTCATCTTGTTTGAAGATGCTCCCCAAATATTTGAATTTCTCTAATTGTTGGAGTTCAGCTTCATCAATAAAAATGTTGAGTTTTCTTAGGTTTCTGCTGACCTTCGTTACATCTGTCTTTAAAATGGAGATTTTCATGTTTTGGTGCTTACATTCCCCATTTAGTCTTGTGGTGTGTTTTTGCAATTTTTCTTCACCTGTCTATAATAATTTTATGCTCTTGTCATCAGCAAATAGGAGTACATTCAGTTCAGTGATGTTGTCATTTGCTGATCATATCCATGTAAGTGATGAAGAGAAGCGAAGAGAGAACATGCCTTTGTACACCCCAAATCTGACAGGGAATCAAGTGCTGGGAAAATGGAGGAACATGCTCAAAAGTCAGGATATTCTAATTCTATGAGTTTTCAATTTTTTCATATAAAGGATAAAAAAGTGTACCTGCAAAATCACTTTCAGCGGTATTCAAACCTTGTTAAATGCTAGGCTTGGAGATTTTGTTCATCACATGAAATATCAAATCGCCAGACTCCTGATAATTTCTATACATTTAGCCCTTTTTCAAGTCCTTGTTCTGTTCATTTTCTTCTACTTCTTCTACTTTTATGTATTGTAAAACTTCATGTCTAGTGAGGCTAGAGTTCATAGGCGTTCGTTCTTTATTTCACGTGTGTCGTATTCAGCTTTGTAACAGCGGTAGCGCCAACTATACTCCTACTACTGCGTCCTGCGCGGTACCAAAATGGACAGGTCAATCCAGGTCAAAAACATGTTTAATCATGTGTAAGCCAGACTAAGGTTGCCTTTTAGCATAGTCCGGCTATTGTAAATGGCTGACAGCGTCAGACAATGCAATACCTCTGGACCGATCTCTCCTCCAGAATAAAGCTCTTACAAGTATTCGCATGCAACTATGAGTGCGGGTATACAAAATGTAACAAATAGGTAAAGGTCCAAGGTTTGGGGCTTAAGCTGATGAACATTTCAAATTCTTTTCTACTAAGATTATAATTGAAAAGAGAGTAATTCAAATAAAAATAATCAAAACCCGGTTTTACAAATTTCTCCTCTGCAAAACATGTCAGAGAATTGAAAATATCTTTGAGGAATCTAAATAATTATGTCCTCTGAATGCCATTTGCGTTTGACAGAATATAAGGTCTGGCTGTTTCGTCTCACTAACTATGGATTTATGAGCTCACAGTGCATTTAGTTGTTCCACACATTCATCTATATTTTCGAGAAAAAAAAGGCTAAGTTACTGACAGCTTGTGGACCACGTCAGGGATACCATAAGTTGAATTTCCGCAATGTAGCGTGTAGGATACCTGTGCACGATAATGTTAAAACAAATATTTTATGTTTCAGCGTATTTTTTATTCAAACTGAAGCTACTAATTTTGACATACATCATCTCTTACGCCCATAACAGTGCCGGGGTATCGTTTTATTATAACAGATTATATTATTGAAGTGAAATACGTATTGCACATGCCCATATCAATTTCACCCGGAAAGGGAGACAGAGAAAAGAAAATAGATAAATAATAGACCAGGTGTGTCTGCTGTATTTACTAAGGTGACTGCGTCCGTTTGATTCCTTATTCTTCCCTTTTTGTGTGTGTTTTTTTTTTTTTAAACTGAATTCACAGATTCAAGAGCCCAGCCTACAAATAAATTACCTACCTTCGTCGTCCTCTTTGTCAAGGAACGTGTTCATTCAGTTCATGATTTAAAACGAAATGAAACACAAAAGAGAAGGAAACTACAAGGCATGATCCTCTAATGGACATATTTAGAAGGCTGCTATTATTTATAACGGTCCTGGTTCTCCGAAGATTATGTTACTTGTTAGTACGTACAGATCTGGATTTCCCCAGAACAAATCAATCAATTCTCTTTCTTTTGATGCCATTTACAAAGTAAAGTCATCGGGCTAACAATATTTTGCTCGTAAACTGACAGTCCGTCTGTAAAGATTCGGGGAGTCCCCTGCAACGTTCTGCCAATTTCTGAAAAGGGAAGAAAAGAAAAACCATGATATATATAGTTGCTTCAGCTATTTCTTTAGCAGATCTTGATAGTTTTTGTTCCCTGGCAAGATAGAAAAAGATAGAGGAGGCAAACGAATGAGGTCAGGTTGCGTGGTTAGGTTGGCTGTCATCATTTCGGGCGTTTAGACATCTTGCCATTGATCTTCAGTCATGTTAAGCCTTTTTCTGTCTTGATACTATTTCTTTTTGTTTCGGGTTTATTGGTTCGTCTTTTGTAGCCCTGACTTTACTCAGCAGTTCAGCTATACTTTTCTATTTGAGAGAAAAAAAAAGGAAAAACAGAGGGTACGGGTTAGCTTTCAATACATTATTTTTAGCGAAGTAATTAGTGAAAGCTATACTCAGCAGTCTAATTTGTTTCAAGTTCTTGTTTCTCCCTGCATGCCTCTCCCCCTACGTTCTCTCCTCTCAGCAAGGATGGTATCAGGAGGAAATGACAAATATTAGACCGCTTTAGCGCATCTCATTTGGAGAAAAGTGTGCATTATTAGATGTGACTAAGCCCTCGCGTCCTCAGTCGGGCTATGCTGTGCACAAGAACAAATTCAGTGTAAAAAGGAACCTGTCAAAAGAATTCTATGCTGACAAAAACATTGAAGGAGGTGACACGGTTCCGGGTTACTGCATGAAATAGATTTAAAAGGATAGGAAAAAATGTCAGCAGGCCGGTCGGTTTCGGGGTTGGGTTTTTTGTTGTTGTTGTTGTTTTTTGTTTGTTTTCTTTTTTAATATTTTGTTGTTGGTCTTTTTTTTTTGGGGGGGGGGCGTTGCTTTTCGTCTTTGTTTCTATTTTTTTGTTTTATTTTGTTTTCTTTTGTTTTGTTTTGTTGCTTTTTTGCGAAAAGATATAGCACTAAGCTAAAAAAAAAATACAATTTTAAAAAAAACCCGAAAAGTCGGAATATGCACGAACAAAAATCGAATTTCATCTTATACATATTTTCTTCAATGTGATAGTTTTGTGTTGCACAAGGCCAACTTAGCCTGTCTATGGCAAAAAGGAAAATCTTTTTTAGCAATTGTGCTGTAATAAAAACATGCTTTTTACGTAAAAACAGACAAAAAATACCCTCGCTGTAAAACTTAAACACCATAAATAAACAACTGGATTTATTTCAATAAGATCTCAATTCCTTCCCGTCCATGAAAAAGAGTAATATTGCCTCTTCAAAGAAGGCAAATATATATCCCAAAGAATGTAAGAAACTTGGGCTTTTATACGTAGCTAAGAGAAGAATTCCGCTATAGCTGTCAAAATTGCTCTTTTGTTTGCATATACAACTGAGACGGAAAGTTAGCTCAATGTAAGGGTTTGAAACGGATAAAAGCGAGCAATGATAAGAAAAGTCAAGGTTTTATCATTGATAAAACTTCGGTGGGTTCTTCCATGCTCTCTCGAAAAGAATACATCTACTTGATAACTAGGACATGTTTTTTTTCTCTTTTAATGTATTGACCTTTTCTTTACTAAATTTTATGACTTTTTGTTGTATTATGTATTAAAACAACCACATACCATCATCCACAAACATAGACACAGCAGTTTAATGTCTTGCTACATTATCATAACTCAAACATTAATGTTAAAAAACAACTACAACACAGACTGCAGCAAATAAAGCAGAAGCACTACAAAATAATAATTTTTACTCTAGCACGACAATTAGTGTCACCCGATTTTTACAGATGGAAGGAGCATGGAGGTCATAAAACTTAGCTATGCCCGTAATAGTAACATTTTTTAGGAAAATAAGAGATAAAGAACCAATGAAATCATCAAACAGTCACGTTTGAGGACAAAAATATCTTCTGCTAACAAGGGGCGTATGTGAGCAATGTCCTCAAACTCTATTTTAAGAATATATCGATACCCAGCTAAATACTTTCAAGAAATGAAGGTGCAACATGATAGAAACATCAATATTTGAAATGGAGCGGGGGTGTCTCGTTACATTTTGGTATTTTTAGCCCTAAGGGTGGTGCCGTTTATTAGTTCATTGTTCTTCTTGCCTCTTCTTAAAGAATCGTGCTTAATTTAAGCTCAACTTTCAACAAACGATAAAATGCATGAAAAAATGCCAGTACTTCACTGGAAAACGACCAATTTCATGAACAAAATTAAACGTTGTTTATGTAGTTAAAGTTTAAACATAACAAGGTTCTGACAGTTAATTCCGAAAGTGAAAATTTTCACTAGTTGTTTAAACGGTGTTCCTTTTTGGGGGGGGTGGGAGGGGGGGGCAGGGAGGGGGGCAGAGGATTGTAGAGCAGTCAGATGGCTGGCCCAATAAAGCACACTTCATACAGGTACACGTAAAGGTTTCAGATTTGGAGGGAATCCATAATATTACCTACGAGAATCACTCCACCTCACCTAGCCCACCATGTCAATGCAATTTTGACATGGACACTTTGAGTATCATAATTCCACTTGCGTTTCTACTTCATTATAAATTGTCAACTTAGGTTTTTACACGAACATTTCATATTATGATATGGCGTTATTATTTGGTTGTTGTTTTGTTTTTTTAATTACCATTCTGGAAAGAAATAAATACTTTTCACAAAATGAACAGGACACAGGCTAAGACACACAAAAATTACGACACCTTTCAACTGAGATAAAAATTCCGACACTTCCCTATGGTGCTGGAAAAATGCATTCACTGAGCCACGTGATCTACAACCTGGTGTATTAGAGAAGCAGCTATGTGAATCGATTCTGGGTTTTCCTTGACTCCTTCTGATGACGTATTCCAGTATACTAGGATACATTCTTAATTCGATAGTGACATTTCGAGACGAATAAGAGATAATGTGTCTGTACTACTCCGTCTACTATTGAATGAACGCCATCCCTCCATTTCTCGTCACACTTCGACAGCGCAAGGAAGCCTGGTGTCTGGTAGAGTATTAGACGTTTGATACACAGGCTTAGATATATCAAGTAATACCCCAAAGGCATTTGTCAATGGTGGTCGGTTGAACTTCTGCAGCTTTTGTTTTAAATACTGTATCCGCTTTCACAAAAAGCCCCTGTTTATCTTATAATAATTGACACTCCTTGACGTCAGACGAGCGATAGCTATGGCTAATCAGCGATAAAAGGGCCACAACTCCTCATCTGGAGGGTGACTCTTATACGCTTTAGCAATGTCGTATGAAGCACTTTAAAAAAAAACTGCGGACTTACTTTGTTCAACGTTTTCTTTCATGCCAATCTGTTGACTAAGTCACCGATCTAGCAAGACAGATTCAAAACTTCCAGTGTTGAAGTCTCTTTCGTAAAGAACATATTTAGAGTGTGTTCTGAAGGGCTTAGTTTACCAGGATCTGTGTAAACAAGTCCTACAGATTATTTGTTAGGTTGAAGATTTAAAAAAGCTAACCATCATAGCAGTGGTTGGTATAGTTGAAGAAAAAGTATATCGCCAGTGTCGCAAGCATTCCACTTAAGTCCGTTCGCGTACTTTTCACATCAGAAACACAACACTAGTTTTTATTGAGTTGTTCCTATCAGAAATCACGATAAGCAAGAAAATTGTAGGCTTTGCACATATCATTGAACTTCATTTTGGTAATGTAGAAAGGCGCATCTTTGTTAGAGTTTTGGGATAATGTAAAAATTGAAAATTCTCAAAATGTGGATATGTGGATTGCTTTCGACAACGACGATATACAAACAAAGGAAAAGACTCTATCTTTGCATTAAATGTTAAAAAGGACATCTCAGAAAACAGCTTAAGGTTCATTCATATTAGTGACATTTATAGCACTGATGTTTTGCCTCATTTGTTAGGACTAGAAGAAAGAGGTGCATTGATACGCTGATCACCGTTAATTATTCCAAGAAGACGCGAAATGACTGATGACAGAAAAGATATAGAACTAACCAGAGGTGTCCTCAAACCCCTTGCAGCGCTCTTTAGCGGAACAAAAGACAATGTCAGTGCACAAATCAATATCTCACACGATGAGAATGAAAGAAAAAGGCTAAAGCTAACAGTGATAGGACTGTTTGGCTGAGTCAGAAGGTAGTAAATCTATTTGTGTCAACAGTATATATATATATATATATATATATATATATGTATAAACTTAACTCCCTCACACTGCGTAAGGTATTAGTTTTCCCATTTAGTACCCAAAAATAAAACAAAATCATTATCTTTATTTCAACCGAAAAATTCACATGAAATAAGAAGCCAAAATGGCAGCTAACAAATCAAATGCGCGTGAATGTTCTTATAGTAAAAGTTTGTCGTACAATTTATGTAATAACAGGAAAACATAATCCATACTTTAAAGAATAAATTCTCAAGAACAATATTATTACTGAGCTCGTGTTAGTATACGGGTTTTTCTTTTATTAAAAAAAACACAAATTACAGCGGGGGGATATCAACCAGTCTTGAAAACAGAAGTGCTGCCCTAAATCTACTACGAATCAAGGCATATCAACCTGGAAGGATTCCCTTAACTGTCCTATTTACCAATCATAGTATTTTACTTAGAATCGGAAAAAAGCAAAGTCGGAAGATGAGAAACGCGCCAGGGCCTCTCAAAAGATAAAAGATAAACCCCTGTGCGACGAGGTCGTTGTAGGTCAAAGGTGTCAGACAAGAGCATTTTAGCATTGTAGATTGAGGGGTGAATTGATGGTTCATGAGAAAGTAGGCTGCGGTTCCATTACAATAGCATTACTTTCCTTGAGTAATAAATCGTTATACGGGTGTACTGTGGGCGAGAAGAGATGGACATGTGAGCTAGAGTATTGTATTCCCTGCTTGTCAATGAAACGCTGTAGTCTGAGAAATCGTCTTGTAAAGATTAAAAACGCAATAAAAATACATCATTACTTATCCACTTTGATATGGATGTCTCACAACGGGAAGTGCTTTAAATGAACACATAGACGTTATTTCTTTAAACTCTCAACTTATAGCATGTTTTGTTTGAATTAACCTTGATTTACGGTCAGCGACTCCATACATTATTTGGGAAGAAGAAGCCTTCAACGGGTTTTCTATTACACTATTCTTTGCAGGAGAACTCAGCAAGAGGTACAGAAATTGGTTTCTAGCGCTGTATTCCAATCGATATAAACTACTCCAGTCATGAGCGAGTTGAGGGGGGGGGGGTGGAGAGAGAGAGAGAGTGAGAAATACGGTCCCTAGTGACAAATACCGGGGAAGCAATGGTATTAAAGACTCATATCTAAAACGAGTCAGATTGATGTGCCGACAGGAAAGCCATCTCTTAGCAGATTAGTCTGTTCCGACAACGGATACACTCAACATGTGTATGAGGGTCTCCATTGGCTACATGGAACTAATTGCTTTTACTAGGGCCTTTGGAAATATAATAAATTGCTTGGTGCAGGGTTTGTAACTTAAACATAAGGAATCTTTATTGATTGAGGTTCAAATACACACTTCACGAGGAAGTGCTGCAACTTGAAAGAAAGAGTTACTCTACTCACTTTACTTTATCTGTCGCTTATACCGTGAGGTGTCGCTGGGATGTCTAGACGCCCGGTCTTAGCAAACTGAAAAGCCCCCTTAAGCCGGAAATTGCGAGCTTTTAAGGTGTCCTTTACTGAGACACCTTTGCCTGGGTTTTCCTCCCACTCTGTAGCCACGTATTCTGGCGTTGTAGACTCTTAGGACAGGCGGTTTTATAGGCATGCAAGTTAGTTGTCCAAACTATTTGATTCTTTGCTTTTCAATATTAAAATGCCATTGGACTGTTGTCTTCTGTAGACAGAGTTGAGGAACGTGGCTCATCTTGTCTTATTTACAATGTTCCTGGGGCATCAACTCACTTCATGTGCAATGGTTTTGCTTTCTATAAGTTTCGTTGAGGTCCAAACCTGGCACTGATGAGTAAGACGACATGTTACAAAGACAGTGTAGACAGACTAGTTTGGCCTTGGTTTAGGTTAGGATGTATAGGATGTTAAGACTGGTGCTAGCTGGTAGTTGACTTCGTTTACTGGATCGCCCAGTCTAATTTTCCTCCTTTACTGACGATTGTCTCAAGTTGATATGTTTTGCTGGTTTTCTCCTGACCTTCAAGACACATTTCTCACAAGCCTCGTTTAGGCCGTGCACATGTGTATGGAGCGAATGAGTGAAAACAGCGCGTCTTGGCTGGGAACAATACAATGCTTGAAATATGTTTCATCTCCAATCTTACCTTCTACGTTCAAATATTAATAATAGCTTCATGTCTAGTTAATTGTAACCATTGGTCTCTCTCCCTCTCTCTCTTTCACTCTCTCTCTCTCTCTCTCTCTCTCTCTCT
>NW_004797279.1:2667169-2669266 GCF_000002075.1 Aplysia californica | reverse complement strand
TATAAATAATATAATAATAAAAAAATAATGTTAAACTAGATACACACTCAGTATTCTGGTTGTAACTCAATGTTATTTTGATGCAAGCTTTAAGGCCATATGGATACTAGTAACAAGATGATTAAGATGTAAGAATTTTTATGGATGATGGTAAAAATGACCTTGTGTGTCGTTCTTTGTTACAGATCTGAAGCCTACGTCTTTTACTTCTGATTGACTGATATTTTTTTTTGAGGGAACAGGGTATGTTTCTTGTCTAAAAAGAAGGAATAAATTTTCTTAGTGCAAGCTGTAATGTACAATTCATCCAAGATGGGAAATGTAGATGGATATATAAATATATATAATATATGTATGTTCGGAAAAAATAGAGTGAAATGTTTCCTTCAAATATTGAAAACAGTGAGATTAGGTGTGGGTTTTTTTAAATAAGGCTATTAGTGGTTCCTTTTTTCTAATAATTATTTTATTCATTTTACATATATCAGAAGAATTTACAAATAAAAGGAAGTTTATATCTTCATTATTGTTCTGACCACATGTTGGGCTAGGCCTTTGAAATGTGGTCAAAGTGTAAGTTGTGAAGACAGCGACGCTGAATGGTGGTGGTGGTGGTGGTGGTTGCGATGGGGAAGAAACATCGATGAGGCTACAGACTAAAACAGGCCTGGTCCAATATAACGTACTATGTTCCTCGTCCAAAAGCAAATACTCCCGACAAGCTGAGAGATTTTCGTACCCCACACCAATTTCGAGCCAGCGATCTTCTTCATGTAAGCTAAATTAAAAACAAACTATACGACAGTGTCCGGAGTGTAAATCTCTGATGAGATTCCCCTTTCCAACTTTCTCACATTAACCAGCAACCCGTTCTTCTTGCACACTCCAATTTTACCTTGCATTTCTTAAAGGTAGAGTTGTGGCTTCGTAAAGCTTTAGAAGCATATTTAGTAGGTTTTTGAAAACACATTTTACATACATTAGTATAACATACAGGAGAAACATGAACGAAAATGTTATTTAAAAGTTCGAAACTGCCTTGTTGACAAAAGAAATTGACAAATAATTGTTGTCGATTGTTCCATATTGCATTGGCACTCATGGGTTTTTATCCCTTCAAAAGATTTTAAAATCATGAATATCATAAACGGTTCACTTTATTGACATCACGGAATCAAATTCTACGCAGGGTTTTTCCCAGGGACTTTTTCAGGCAGAGACTCGTCCTGTAAATCTGTGGCCAGACACCAGAACCTGCACTCATACTTTTTTATTAGCTTTCTTCTTCCCCGCTCGTCTTAATAAGCCGCACCATGGTACACATCCGTGGGCAGAAGTCAGCCTAGTGCAAACGTCTCCTGTGGTATTGCTTTTCATATTGGAGTTTGATTCTTTCCTATGGTGTCCCAACCAAGATGAGCAAACTCAATCTATTCTAGAGTTGCCGAAAGAGGTTGTAAACAACACCGAACTGTCTCATGGACTGTGGTACCGGATTTCCCTCGAGGATTTCTTCAAATACCTTCTCAGGGTTCTGATAGGGTCCACAAAACCAAACATGCTCGGAATCGGATTTTTCCTTTCAGAGAAAGACACTGCAAACTCTGGTTTATGGCCTCTGATTACCCGTCTATCTCTCACTCTGTGAACCATGTTTTATTAGTACACAGACTGCTGTACAGAACTACACCGATACAGTAGGACAGGGAAAAGGGTACAGTGAGTTAAGCGGGTGGGAGGAGGGCTTGCTTTGGCGGAGAGCAACGCCTTTACAGTGTAGGCGTTAAAGGAGGGCTATGGCTTAGCGAGGAAGAAAATTGGTGACAAAAGACAACATTTTTTATTCAAATACAATTTGACTTCGAAATACGTATTCTAAGTTCCTTGCTAACCTGTGTTTTTGTCGAGTATCAAAAGCTCTGCTTCTAAAATGTCCAAAAATATACTTTGTCGACCTTTATGTTAAATCAAAACGTATTTTTATGTCACACACACACACACACACACACACACACACACACACACACACACACACACACACACACATACACACACGCAGACACATGCAGACTATTTACTGTAATCGAAAAGCTCGAC
>NW_004797279.1:2662730-2665569 GCF_000002075.1 Aplysia californica | reverse complement strand
TGGTTGCTCTCTGGGTTGACATTGGGCTGTGTCTTCGAATTCCTATTTGGAGTGCATGTACTGTTTCAGTTTTTTTAGGTTGCACTGGAGTCTCGAGATTGTAACCTGATCTAGCCTTCTGAGCAGGTAATAGGGGTCCCATTTGTTGACACGTGGGTGGGAATTGTTAGTAATCTCTGGAGACTCTTTAACCTACCCCCCCCACCCCACCCCCTTAACTCTCCTATTTCCTCATCTCGCATGATCACCAATGTATGGCCATTTCTTAAAATGTTCATAATGTGTCGAAATGAAGGAAGAGAAAATGTGAGCGAAAGAGAGAGTAAAGGAGAGCCGAAAATGGATGAAAGAGTGGATGAAACGCTTACGTGAAAGTTGGTTTTTTCTTTCGACGCCTAGGGGGGCAGGGAGGAAGGAACGTCATTCTTTGGCTTCCTTGCAAAGTACGTTTTCTCTTTTGTCTCATCTTTCAGTGACCACAATTATTGCCTGCTAAGTGTTGGTGTCATCAGTTCAATAAATTGGGTCTTCTGGTTTCGCAAAGCGTAATAATATGTTTATTAGGACCGTAGTATTTTGCCACCAAGAAACCTGTTAGCTAAGGTTTCTGTAATAACGTTCTGGGGATGGTACACTGACTAACAAAATTTGATTTACAGCACCAGTTCGGCAATTAACACGCCAAAGTATGGGGAACCTTTAGACATGATCCCATTTTCATGAACTGTGTGTGCTCACGCGAACAAGAGAGAATTACTCTTTTGTAAAGATGTATTGTTTACATTTTTTCTTCCTTTTGTTGTTATCGCTGTTGTTATTGTTGTCGTCCTCGTTGTTGCTGTTGATTTGTTGATGCTGACGGGCATTTTTGTTTTTGAGGATGACGTTGGTGCTGGTCTAGGTTGTGGTAAATAGGCCTACCGGGTGGGTTTGGCCAATACTATCCTCGATCATAAGTTCCTAAACTTCGTGATGTTGAACGCCACTGTGGGGCTGCGACCTGCTTCGTCTTGGATTAAGGTAGTAAGTCATAGTTTCTTCTCCTTGCAAATTCACTGGCCATCAGGACATAGGCATTGCAAATTTCAGATCACTTCAGGTCTTTAATTCTTTAATTTTATCCTACTGTAATGAGAATTAAAGTTCTTTCGTTCTTTAATTTTTATCCTTTATTTGACTTATGTCGTGGTCTGGCCGTCAGACGGGTACCACAGTAGACTTAGCCTCTATCCAATCTCCCCATTTCTCTCTGTTCTCCGACCGTCGACTCCCTTCGGGCGTCGTTTAGCTTCATTACGACTTTCTATTCTGGGTTTTTTCCCCCCTTTTATATCCCGCTTCACAACCCTGAACTATACTTTGCTTTCTTACCATCCATCTGTCTCTTTCGGTCTATCTGTCTCTTCGTTTGTCTCCCTGTTCGTCTGTCTGTCTGTCTGTCTGTCTGTTTTTTACTCATGTTTTCAATACGTATCTATCTTTTTGGGTTTTCCTCCCCACCTTCCCCCGCCCGTTTCTCTCTTTCTCTTTCATTCTCTCTCTCTCTCTCTGTCTCTCTGTCTCTCTCTCTCTCTATCTCTCTCTCTCTCACTCTCTCTCCATCTATCTGTGCGCGCGCGCGCGCGCGCGCGTGTGTGTGTGTGTGTGTGTGTGTGTGTGTGTGTGTGTGTGTGTGTGTGTGTTTGTGTGTGTGCGTGTGTCTAAGTCTGAGTCTGTGTCTTTGAAAATAACAAAAGCACAGAGTGGTATCCTCGGCACTGTTCAATATTATAATCTTGCTAACACCCACATGGGCACAGCATCCGTCCACTCCCACATGACAAAATGCACTATCAAAGATTGTTCTCAATGGTCCAAACTCTGATCAGAGACGACATTGTGATGGAAACAAGAAGGGAGAAGCTGTGAATATGACAGTAATTTCGCGAGATTCAGGGTCATTGTCTAGATTTTTTTTCCATGTTTTTTTTTTTTTTTTCACTTTCTTCCACACTCTCAAAAATGGGTTGTCAGTCAGGACAGGGGTAAATTGCGATGAGTCTCTAGCAATAGCGCGTTGTCTATTTCCACAGCTGCAATAATGGCTCCCTCCCTGTCCCAAACAACAAAATACATGTAATACTCGTGAACGATACGGCTGTGTCATTTTGTTGTATTATTTTTTCCGCCTCTACGCAGGCAATGTTTTTTATAAATAATATGCTCTATTTTCTGCGTCCTTTGAATTTCGTATTTGTTCTGCTGACTCGCAAATACACAATTCACATGTTCAAAGGAGGTTCCATTAATTCTTTTGGTGTGGGTACAGTTACTATTATCTCATATAAATATTGCACATCGTATGCTGAACATATGTACGAACGTGGCAGATTTGCAGAAAATTGAAGAATGTTTCCAATCTCAGGGGTAAGTCTTAGGTAAAACTAATTCTGTTCTCTTTTGAAAAAGCTAAATCTTAAAGTAATATGAAAGCAAAAGCAATAAAAGAGAAACGATTAACCTGAAAATGCAGCCACAAATGGTAACACGTCAAATACCTTTCTATTCTCTTTTCGTACCTTGAATACACCGTAAAATCAACTTGCTTTGCTCTTGAAAATCGATTAACCCTATCTTAGTCGCAATGTCTTGCATAATGGATTCTAAAGTTAATGTTAGTCTTTCTTCTTTTTTTTTCGTTGTCGATGATAGTCAGACGGTCAGCCTCGTGGTGCACACTAATTGTTCAATTCTTTCTGCTCTCTCGAAGTCTTTTATCCAGTGAAGAAGCATAATAATTTTGCCATGTATGTGCTTTCAGTGCTGTGAAGCGAGTATAGTGCTGCAGTATATATATATA
>NW_004797279.1:2650444-2662517 GCF_000002075.1 Aplysia californica | reverse complement strand
TCTCTCTCTCTCTCTCTCTCTCTTTATCTATCTATCTTTCTCTCCGTTTTCTTTCTCTCATGCATTTCTCATTTATAGCAGATAATCCACCACTACATCCACCTCTTTCTCACCGGCGGTTATAGTTTTCGTTCCAGTCTCTTTCTTTTTCGAACGGTATCTCTTCCAGTGTTTCTGCCCGTCTCTATCTTTCTCCCCTCACACTTCTCTCTCTCTCTCTCTCTCTCTCTCTCTCTCTCTCTCTCTCTCTCTTTCTCTCTTTTTGTCTCTCTTTCTCTCTCTTTCTCTTACACTTATTCACTCACTCTATCTCTCTGTTGCCCTATTATAATCCAATCAACTGCGAGTGAACTCGAAGCCATCATCAACTACTCCTCTCAGCATGGAAACAGATTATTCAATCTGCACCATCGACCCGTTTTCCTTTTACCCCCATTGCCTTATCGCACTTCATATACGTGCCAATCACGAACTCTGAGCTGTTAGCCAGCGGTCAAGAGATTACATCTGGGTGATTTGCAATGGAGGAGAGTCAGATGCGTCTTGAGATGCATGACCTTGTGGGTGGCATATCGGAAAGAGTGATTGGATTGTGGTGTCATTGTTTCGGGCCTGTTTATCGGGTGATTCTGATTGTTTCTACAGCTTACCCAAGTTTAGGGTCCTTTCTGATTTAAGTTTGCACGATTCTGACAGAAATACTTCACCGCTCTTTCATGTATTTGTTGTCGTTTCAAAAGCTGGATAATACAGGCACGGATGAAAGGAAATACATGGAGGAAGGATATTGTAGACGAAAAGCTTTTCTTTCTCTAAATAGAGCACTGCAGAACCTTTCAGAAAGCATAAAACTCGTTTAGCAAGTCTAATTTTCTTTTTCTTCTGCTTGTTCATCTTTAAATGGACACGCCAGTCTCAAGTACGAAGGCTACTGTTTGCGGAAGTCCTCCAGGCCCTCATAGAGTTTTGAGTCTCTCTTCCCAGGATCGGGCTAATAATTTAAATAAAAAGCTTGTATAATGAAAAGAAAAAGCACAAAAACATGATTCTATCTGCAACAGTAAGGATTTATCTTGAGCATAGTCCCATTCCTAATAATGATATATTGTATGAATATTTTAGAAGGAAAGAAGTAAGGAATAACGCCAATAAAGTAATTTAAAAATAGAAAAACACCACAATAAAGAAGTTTCAGTTTCAAAAATAAGTTTCATTTAATGGGTTGGCGGTGCTGTAATCAAAGCAAAATCTTGATACTCTCAAATCCTCCTTCACCCTGGAAAAATTCTCCCATTTGAATGGCGCCGAACGTGTTGAGCCGCCGGGCTTGGCCCCCTACCCCTGCCCTCTCTTTCCTCCATTCTTCGCCCACTTTACAAGTCAAATTTTCATTCCACTAAATTCTCCCAGAAGTTCGTTCATGCCGTTATAGGGAGCTACAATTGGATTTCGATTTCTTCCGCCAATTTGTCCTGCCTTCTTGGTGTCTAAACGTGGGCGAGGGACTTTTAAACTCAGCAATAGGATGCAGCTTCCTGTGGTAGTCTTAAGTCCACTTTCTTTTTTTTTAAGTTCTTGTCATATTATCCCCATTTTTACACTTTCGAATTTCCAGGCGTTCACTTTTACCACTTATACAAGGTTACATCCAATGGGACCGGACCTCTCCCACCTCCTTCGGAGGCGCGGGTCAGGGGAAGGTCCGCATGGATGTCTAGCCAAGTGAAATCCCCGCACGTGTTGGGAATACAGGAGACTTTCATCAAGGGTCCACCATCTACCCGGAACCCGTCCCTTTCTCTCTCTCTCTCTCTCTCTCTCTCTCTCTCTCTCTCTCTCTCTCTCTCTCTCTCTCTCTCTCTCTCTCTCCCTCTCCCTCTCCCTCTCTCTCTCTCCCTCTGTCTCTCTCTCCCTCCCTCTCTCTCTCTCCCTCTCTCTCTCCCTCTCTCTCTCCCTCTCTCTCGCTCTCTCTCTCTCTCTCCCTCCCTCCCTCCCTCCCCCCCCCTCTCTCTCTCTCTCTCTCTCTCTCTCTCTCTCTCTCTCTATCTCTCTCTCTCCCTCTCTACTGCTGCTGCTGCAAAAGCGAGAAAGAATCAAGGAGTGGACTGGGGTTGCCATTTTTCAATGAGAGGTCCAAGACATTTTCTTGCCCCCCAGACTCTACATTTCCCGCTCAGGTCGTCAATAAGGGAGTTCTCGCCCGTTCGTCCGAAAGGTTTCAAAAAGGTTCAAGTGATCTGCCTTGCAAATAGCAGAGCAGGTCTGAACCACGGAGCAAATGCGGTGGATATTAAAACTTTTTAAAAAATCAGAATATTTCGTGTGTAGTTCAATGAGTCTCCATTTCCAGGCGGCGAAGTTTGAGTCTGGTAAGTGGGTGGTGATTATTGTTTTGATTCTTTTTAATGCAGCGCTGCTGTTTGTTTTGTTCTGCCTTTGGCCCTTTTTTATATTTTGTTGTTGTTGCTTTGTTGTGGTGTGTTTTTTGTTTTGTTTTTAAACCCCAAAGTTGGCTGTAGCGGTGTTTAATGGTATACGACACTTCCGCAGGAACAGATCCATTTCTCTGCGTTATGTTTATTCAATGGTGCCCGTTCGTCTGTTCTTCTTTATGCTTCTCGTCAGCATTCTTTATTGCAACACCCTCCCACGCTCTCTATTTGAATAATGGTTAGCATGTTATTTTTTCCAAGAGCCTTAATCACTTTAAGTATTTCTTCTACACTGCACAAGCGCCTTAGCAATACGTATACGTATTTTTTAAATGACAAAATTCTATTAGTCTGTCTGAAAAGAGATCCTGCTGACAGCTAGATCGATATAATCTTCCAAAGAGAAATGACAAAGTGCCACACTGATAAGATATAATCAGACAATTACTTCAATCGCCTTCTTTTTAATTGTGACGGAGAACGTGGACAGTCCCCTCACGAATCTTACATGCATGAACAGAGGGAAGCAAGACACAGTGACATGGGGAGGCACGAACAGGATTTTTTTTTGGGGGGGGTTTGTGTTTTCATTTCTTTATTTAGGGGGGGGGGGTGGTAATCAAAGCAAAGTATGAGCACTCTGTAAGGCCAATGACATAGATAACATGATTTTTAATTTTCGAGGTTGAGAGGGTTAATTTTTCTGGTCTTTTATTGTGTAAATGTGGTGTGGATAGTCTGCTGATTAGGCTACGCGACTCGTATCGTGCGGTTACGGTTTCCGAGGTTCGAGCCTCAGGCCCGACATGGTGTCCTTGGGAAAGGCACTTTACACGAATTTTCCTCACTCACCCAGGTGGGAATGGGTACCCGATTAAGAACAGTGAAAGATTTTGTCAATACATTCGTGTTGTACAGTCTATAGAATGGAAGCTTGCACTGTATGCTTCTCATGACAGATTGTTTCCAAATGCTATTAGGTTGGCTGGTGGTAATAATAGACTGAAAAGTGTGTAGAGCTTGCTGCTGAGCAGGAATCTGCGCTATAGAAATGCTATCTATTAAATGAATCATTGATGTATTTGACTTTTTTAAAAGGAAAAACGACACGTTTAACTTACTACGTTGACTCACTAACCTTTATGCTTGGAGGAGTTCGGAGGTTGTGGTTTCCTCTCTTTTGAAAGTGTTTTTCTTCTAGTATTTCCTCAAACAAGCCGTTGAGCCACGAGTGGTGGCAGACTTGTTCAATGAAGTGAAGGGGTTCAGTCTCTTTAGGGAATGAATCATTTTCTCGAACCACCCAGAATCGTTCGTTCCAGCCGAAGTGCTTCGCTCTCGATATTCCCCTAAAGTGTCTCGTTGGGTGCTCAGCTTTGGTAGAAATTTAAAGACAGGCGGTGTGGTCTGCTTTTGTTGTTATTTGAAGCTGGCATGAACGGTTTTATTTTGTCTACACTGATTTACAATGTAGATTTCAATTTCAAAACGGTCTTCCAGACAATACTTTAACAATTGTGTAAAAAGGGTATTTGATTCGTGTTTTACCCAAATAAGCGTGGAATTGTATGTGTCTTAAAGCTCATGTTCGTTTCGTGTTACTGCCTTTGTATCCCATCTTATGATCTTATTAGACTGAAGTCTAAAACGCTTACCAACTCCAAGGTGTGAACCAATGAATATCAAAGTATATACAGTCTAGACTAGTAATTAGTAGAAGTATTTTATATTTCAAGATGTGTTTTCTGTTACTTTTGTTTCAAATGCATCCGGAAGAGAGCTGGGGAAAGAAGGCGTGCTAACTTTCCTCATTGACTGTTTCTATTTAATATTTTAAATACCATTGTTATTTCTCCGGTTCTTTGCACACGTGTATGGCAGACAAAAACTGTCTTTATAAATCACAGAGCACCTCGTTGCGCCCTTTGAAATAACGATGACGTATGGAGGCACATGCGCACTGACATGACAATTCGTCACATCATAACCTTGTGAGCTCGAAATGATTCCTCAGCTCTTCTGTGAAATGGGGTAAAAATTGAAAAAGAGAATGGGAAGAGTGAGGAGTTAGCAGATTGATTATAGGTATCTTCTTTTCCATTTTTCGCTTCGCATAATCTGTTCGGAAACATCCGCTTTGACAAGGCGATCTATATGATGTCCTTGATTGGGGATTTTTTTTTAAATCCCGAATTGGTTTTCTTTCGGGTGTCGGAAATAGGTAAACAGAGATAAGAACATTAAAAAAATCTTCACAACAACGGAAGAATCTACTTGTTATTTAGACATGAGTCTGTGGCTAGTGAGACACGTAACAATTGTGAATGAAAACAACGACGAAGATGTTACTAGTACTGCTGCTGCTGCTGCTGCTGCTGCTGCTGCTGCTGCTGCTGCTGCTGCTGCTGCTGCTGCTGCTGCTGCTGATGATGATGATGATGATGATGATGATGATGATGATGATGATGATGATGATGAAGAGGAGGAGGAGGAGGAGGAGGAGGAGGAGGAGGAACAGGATGAGGGTGGGGACGATGATGAACTGTGTCAGTATCTCGTTCCACTTTTGTCTTACGCTGAAAGCATTCCTTTGACTTGTTTATGAACAAATAGATCAGCATTAGCCACTTGTCCTGTTACTAATCAAGATATCATTATTGATTTCATTTAGTATGAGGGTAGTCAGACCTTGCCTGAAAGGAATAAAACAATGAAAAGAGGAAAAACAAAAACCCGGTTAAGGATGAATCAGTTTTTCTGACATGCACCTGCCACACAACACTTATATGAAAAAATGTAGCCATTTATTAGGCAGGTAGACGATTAGGCACTGGTAGAAGTATCAAGGGGAATCAACTAAGAAGCTATAACTTTTTTAAAAATATATCCGTCTTTTTTTAACCTCCAAATTCATTCTATAAAAATCAAAACTGCCCCACCAGCCTAGTTCAAGACTAAGTGATGTCCTCCGGTACCGCCATCCGGTGTATTAACGATTTTTCAAAAGATCTAACCGCCTTTATATGCAAGTAAGTGGAGCGGATGATATTCCCCGAAAGATTAAGGGGGGGGGGGGGGGGGGGCGGGGGCGGGGGAAGAGCTGTTTGCGAAAGTCGACTGGACCAACTTCATTCTAGCCACCTTGTTGTGTGACTGAGCTTGCAGTAATTAGATGGAGAACAAAACCTGACGTTAACAACTTTTCAAAGGAAAATGTAGAGACATTTATGATCAAAATCGCTTCTCATAAAGCCTTCTGTGTTCATTGCTGCATTTTGACCTGTAGTAAGATTTAAACCTTTAAAACGTTTGAAGGACAGAATCCATCTTTACAGAAGTTATTATTACATTGTTTTCTGTCTTTCCGTGTTATTTCCAGGTATTCTAAACAAGATTGGACGAAAGCCTTAAATGACGTCATTACGCTACACGTTGCAGGCAGTCCCATCTTTAAAACTTATTATAATGTTGTTTTCTATTTTTTCTTTTTATTTCCAGGTATTCTAAACAAGATTGGACGAAAGCCTTAAATGACGTCATTACGCTACACGTTGCAGCCAGTCCCATCTTTAAAACAACGAGTTTAAAGGTACTCATTTAGACCTGAGAAAAATTGACCACAGGTTTACAGTACGTTAACCAATGAGGCAAATGCGGCCGTTGAGACGTGGAAAATGATGTCAGTTGTGAAATCGAATTCTCAGCTCCAAAATAAACGAAGCATCTATCAGTGCACGATGTCTCCAAGGCCAAATTAGAAATCCGAGCAACAGTAAAGGAGCAAGCAAACCCTGCTCGCCATCATGGTGGATCTTACGGTGAACTTGTCATCTATGTGGGCAGAATTTACTAGTAACAGCAGCAACAGCAGCCTGACTAAAGACCAGTTGCGATTTATTCTGACACAAGATATTCACGAGCGTCATTTTGATCGAGTAACAGAGACAGTCCTAGTCCTCTTCTATTCAATCTTCATAACATTCGGTGCTCTTGGAAATGGCCTCGTTATTTTCGTGGTAAGTAATGCTACCTTGTTGTTTGTGAAAAAATGTGCGTTGAGTCAGACAGGGCAAATGAAGGACTGGCACGTCAAACGAATTCCTCTATCTCTCTGTCTCTTCCACACACCCCGTCGCACTTCCTGTCTTTCTACCATCATCCTTCTTTCTTTCCAGTTTACTCTCTATCTTTTTTCGCTTTCCAGCTAGATCTATATCGTGTTTTTAATACGGTACCATCTGGTTTTAAACTGTCACATTCCCGTACTCTCTCTCTCGCTCTCTCGCTCTCTCGCTCTCTCGCTCTCTCTCTCTCTCACTCTCTCTCTCTCTCTCACTCTCTCTCTCTCTCTCTCTCTCACTCTCTCTCTCTCTCTCTCTCTCTCTCTCTCTCTCTCTCTCTCTCTCACTCTCTCTCTCGCTCTCTCGCCCCCCTCCTCCTTGGTCAATTACATCATAAATTCCCCCTAGGCCATAGTTCATTAGTGTTGCAGAACCTGTGCAGGTTCCCGAAAACTTGTACAGGAAGCAACCTCACTCTAATCGATTTATCTTGAGTAGGAGTGCAACGTCCATAAAATATTAGGGGAGACAAGTCGTGCTCTCATTTTGTTTTCATAATCTGTTGTGATGTGAAGTAGCTTTGACCTTGAAAAATGTTTGTACAAATCTGATCAATATAATGTTATTATTTTTATAAAAGGTAATGGTCTATTAAGCCTGAAAACTCTCAAATATTCTTGACGTTTTTGGGGGGTGTTTTGGCAATGAGCGAACGAACGCAGCTTGATATTGCATGGTTAATTTAACCGCATTTAGCCCGGCAAGGTCAAAGACCTTCGTAACACTCAGCATTCCAAGCCAATGAGTGAGAAAGTATAAATAAATAATGTCTACAAATCGCTACATCAGAAGTACGAAGTTCTATCGGATATTTTTTTACCGCTTTGAGCTTTTTAAGACTATGAGGTCAAAAACCTAATGTTCCCTCTGCTCTATCACAGTTGTAAAATCATTCAGTCTTTATCAAGATATTCAAAGAATTGCATAAGAAAAGCTTGAAATGCTATGAAACTCAATTTTTTACGTCGAATTTCTTAAAAGTAGATTGATACTGTTCAGATAGAATCTAGAACTTTCTCATTCTGAAGTTTTTTTGTACTGAAATAACACATTCTTAAGAATATCACTTTGGTGATTCGAAACAGCCCAGCAGATATAATCTTGGATGACTTAAAAATTAAAATTTTAATGATGTGCGCATCAATGACTGTGCATAACGCTCACTCTCTTCGTGTCTTGGAAAACATTGACAATTGGGGCTTGGGGCGGGCAGACGCATGCATCAACAAACACTATGCTGGCTGCTAAGCAGAGACAGCATTAATTAAGCATTTTATTCTCAAACAAGACACTTATATCCAGTGGGAATGAAAAGTGAAGTCACTGGAAAACTTGGCGAAATGCCTACTTACTAACTTTCTGAAACATTACCCACATTCCACATTCACTTGAACGTGAATAATTAGGGTGGAAAGTGATTATGAAGCATGGGGGAAGGACATAGACTGGTGAATGCATGTACGTGGGGGGGGGTCTGGGGTTTTAAGGCTGGTATAGGAAAATGTTGCTAGAAGGGTACTTCCACGGTTCAGATAGAACCTAAATTGAAAACAATAGTTGTAATTGTTCACCTGTTGACTCAATTGAAAAATATTCACGACCACACGTTAGGAAAATGAAAGGTTGTTTTTCCTCCTTTTTATTTTATTTTTGTTTGTTTGTTAGTTTTGTTGCCTTTTGCTGACACTCGATTATGTGTTATTTTGACGTGATCATAAAGCATTAGTTATGTTTGTTGTGTACATTCTAACGAGTGCCATGTTATGTGTACGAATTTAGTCATGGATACTATGTTTGTGTGTGGTGGTGGTGATAATTGGAAACGAGAAAGAAAAAGAGACTGAGAGAGAAAGTGTATGAGAGCGAGAGAGAGATAGCGAGAGAGAGAGAAAGAGAGAGAGAGAGAGAGAGTGTGTGTGTGTGTGTGTGTGTGTGTGTGTGTGAGAGAGAGAGAGAGAGAGAAAGAGAGAGAGAGAGAGAGAGAGAGAGAGAGAGAGAAGGGGGTGAGAGAGAAAGAGAGAGAGGGGAAGAGAGAAAGGGGGAGAAAATAGAGCAAACAGGTGAAGTGTAAAGGATTGTAAAGATTTTGACGAAAAGGGCGGATTAAGAATAAAAGACCAAAAAAAGAACACTGATAAAAACGGCATTTAAAGCTTTGGCGGAAAAATGATCCTTTTAATGTTGGAATCAGAACGTCAAAAGTGAACGAGAAAATTAAAATATGCTGGCTAGATTTAAAAATAAAAAGGGCACAGACAGCAGACACTTTGCACGAAGATTATTATTTATAAGAAGGCCATCATCCGGTGACGTGGAATTAAATGATAATATTATTATCTTGGATTGGAAGGGAAAATCACTCCTCACGGCTGTCTCTAACACCCACACATTAAGACACACCACTCACACACACACACACACACACGCACACACACACACTCACACACTCACACACACACACACACACACACACATACACACACACACACAGCGCGCGCGCAAACACATGCAAACACATGCAAACACACGCACACACACAGAGACACATACACGCACAGACACACATACACACAATACATACACTCACGCATAACCACATCTATAAACACATAACCACACACACTCACAGACACACACATGCAAACACACACACAAACACACACACACACACACACACACACACAAACAAACACACACACACACACACACTCTCTGTATCTCTCTCTCTGTCTCTCCCTCTCTCTCACGCACACACACACACAGACACACACACACACATACACACACACAATCACACTCACATACACTCACACACATTCATACATGCACTCATTCATACATGTTTGTATACACACAGACACTCGTGCGATTAAGGATTGGGTCATGTGTGGCAGTTTGAGATATGATTTGGCCAGGGTGAAAGACTTTCTCTCGGATACCATTACGTTTGGTAAATTGATTCCTTTCATACAACGAGGCCTCCATAGATTTCTATTCCTAAAAGATAGGATAGCCTTCTTTAGAGCTATGGAAAATAGAAGATACAGCGATGTGGTTATGCTTAAGATGCAAATGATTTTCCATTCCATACTTCTGAGACGAGGTGTTTGATAATAAAAATTAAAGAGATTTCATTCAGTACTTGAAAGTAATCCATCAAACATGAGGGAGACCATAAACGTTGCCCCAAGATGGGTCAAGTTGTGATAGTCAAGGCGGTGATATGCACTACGCACCTACCAACACTTATGGAAAAGACAGAAGATAATGATCAAATAGGCTAATGGTACGGGATAAACTTTTCAGTTTGGAAAAATGAGACATGGATTTTCTCAGCCCATGAAGAAAACCCATAACACAGAAAACATAAAACCACCTACTATCTAGACGAGTGAGACCTCAATAAACAGAAAATGAACTTAAAATCAATATTCTTCTCCAGAAACCCCCCCCCTCCCTCTACTCTGGCTATATTGATCATTAGATAACAACTACAGTTGTATTCAGGTGGCAAACTGAATATTTTGATCAGAAAACGTTCAACCAGAATGAAGGGATCAGAGGTGAAATTTTCAACTCATTTTATTCAGCATGTCTCTCGTGGGTCGACACGATAATCTGTTAGTGGCTCTACAATTCTTTAAGATCATCATGGGCTCAGACAGTTCAATCCCTATATTTATTTACTTCTCTCGATTTTATTTCCCCCTAGCTCTGATGCCTAGACGGACGACGCCAGTGATCCCACTTCCTCCCTGGACATCTTTACGCTTAGTTTGCTTTAAGCAAAAATCAATGTAATCAGGACAGAGAAGGAGACGTAGAGAGCGAAAAGATACATTTACCAGCCAGCATTAAACCACAGCAAACACAGTGGTGATTTCAGCAGTTAAACGTATCCACCGCCTGATATATTTTAATTCCGAATCCTGGTATAACGTTGTCTAAAAGGTTGTTTACAGCTCTCTGGACGTGCCTCGTGGTTCGCTTAAAAATGAATCAAGCTCGGTAAAGAATAGGCAACCATTAGATCTAGAGGTTGCAAAGAGAACCAATTTTAACAACAATCCAAAAGCTTACGGCCGCGTTTCATAACACAAGGCCGGGATTATTAAATTTATTTCTAACATTTGCGGGATCAATGAATGATCTGTACGAACGCCGGTTCACATAATATCTTCTTGCTCCTTGAAAATTCGTCTTCGAGCGGAGTACATGTTGGGACATCCTGCCCTATACACGGGTCTAAAACTGGCCCGCAGCGTGCCGGAAATGTGCTCTAAAGAAAAAAAAGAGGAGCTGGAAAACAAGACACAGAGCGAGCTAAATCGATGACCCATCTTTCCTTTTTTCAGCCGTAACATCACTTTAAAATGTAATGACAAACAGTAAACGGACTGACATCATGTGACCCGCCAAACTGTTTGTCGTCCTAATCAGCATGCAGTTCAACTGTGCTCTCCCTTGTACATAATGGCCCACCTGCTCTTTGGGTAAAATGAGATTCTGATCATTTTATCGCTCAAAGATGATCATTAAGTCTTTAAGAAACTTTTCTAGAGCTACAATTTACGTAAACAGATGGATTCTTAGTGTGTCAAAATTCAAATTAAGGCTTTAAAACTTTCAGTTCAAAGCTTTTGTCTCTTGTTTCCTGAGCAAAATGTATTTTCTTTGAGGTTACTGGTCTTAATAAACAACGGCAATTTTTTTCTTTTCTACGCTACTCTTTCTATCAATGTACTCACAGAATGCATATTTTGCGGTACATCAAACTGTTAATTTTATGGCTGTGTGTGTGTCCATGTTTGTGTGTGCGTATGCTTGTGTGTATACGCATGTGTGTGTATTTGTGTATGTGTGTGCGTACGTGTGTATGCTATTATACGTGTTTGTGTGTCTGTGTACATATAGTTTATTAGCCAGAACCACAATGCACTGAAGTAAAAATCGGTGAAGTCTGTATTAGCTTCTTGTTTACGCCAATATCTGGACAATGGGTGAGGCGAGCGAAGCAACGGGGAGTAACCTTCTCCTTTTCATTTGATTAATGTTATCTAATACGTTTATCATAACCCAGCACCGTACAAAGTAGCTTCATTTGGTCACCGCTTACTGTTCGAAAAAGAATCAAGACAAGTACCAGCTGTACGACGTGTGACGTTTATAATACGCCCTGTGCCTCCTGTATTCTTAGCTGAGAGTCTTTATCAGATTGTAGGGAATTGTTTCAGTTTATAAAAGTGGATGGTTTTGTTTCACATTCTGGTCTCTACTGTTCTTTTCAATCTGGAAATTGTTCATTTTCCTGCGGTTTGATACAGTCGTAGAGATATCACAAAGCTTTCTATACGAAACAGAGGAATGACATATATTTTTAAGAAACAATTTAACCTTCTTTTTTTCAATCCAAGGCCGATACTAGCACACACACACACACACACACACACACACACACACACACACACACACACATACATACACACACACACACGCACACATACGCACGCACACACACTC
>NW_004797279.1:2649154-2650129 GCF_000002075.1 Aplysia californica | reverse complement strand
TATATATATATAATTTAAAATCGAATCAAAAGTCGCCTAAGCCCACTGTGTCCTCAAGCTATAAACAAACTCTGCTCAACTTGAAGACTGACTTAGTTCATCATAATGGACTCCACTGAGAGTTGAGCCTGAGAGTCACATCAATGTAAAGACTTCCGGAACCCGGAAACCTCTCTCTGCACTCTGTACCCCGTCAACGACAAACAGTTATTTTGTTAGGGAAAGATACGAACTAAATTAACTTCATAAAGAGGAAATTCTTTTTGCTTTGATCGTTGCAGAAGAAAATCAATATACCACGAGCCATGTCTTTATTTTTACCATTCGGGGTAAATTGGGAAACCCAAACCGTAAACCATGGCAATCAAACTGCATCCAAGAACATTTTACAGGAGAGAAAGGGTTAACTTTTCCATCCCGCATCTTCTCCCAAGACACTTTCATCCATTTCAGGGGCGCAGTGCTTCAATCGCAACTCATTATTTTTCTCATCACCGGCAACGCTGAATAGGGCATTTTGTTTGAACCATGGCTCATTGGGAGACGTAGATTAACCGCTGGACCGCAGGGTACAAACGAAGACAAGACTTGCGGATTTGTCGAGACTTCTGAGACACACGGAAAGAAGAAGTGTACGATGGATGGAATTTCAGACAGACAAAGGAGGAAGAACACAATGGAGTTAGAAGAAACAGGGGTAACGAGGATACTAGAAAGAGACGGGTTGGTGGGGGGAGGGGGGTTAGACCGCGATAAAACACACTGGCAGAAAATGAGCGATAGCGAGAGCAAGAGAAAGAGAGAGAGAGAGGGGGGGTGGAGAGAGAGAGAGAGAGAGAGAGAGAGAGAGAGAGAGAGAGAGAGAGAGATGAAGATAGGCTTGCAGTGGAAAGAAAAGGGCGTTTTAGAGGACAAGGCAAGGGCCGAGAAAGTGCGATGAGACAGACTAGATGGGCTACCATTACGTCAATACAA
>NW_004797279.1:2645740-2647804 GCF_000002075.1 Aplysia californica | reverse complement strand
TTTTTTTTTTCTTACATTTCCGTGTCTCCTCGCCCGGAGTTGGGTGGCGGTCTGAAATTACCCCCCCACCCCCCCCGTATTAGATTTTATGGTGTGGGAAACGAATCTCTTCTCCCCTCTCGTTCATGCGTACGTGCTGTCCCTGGGGTTATAATTGTATTTAAATTTCTCTCTTTTTTTGTCGAGTGTTTCTATCTATTCTTCCCACCTTCTTCGGCTCCATTTTTCCCCCGTCCGATAAGTTTCTCTCGCCGCACGCTCTCTCTCTCCGCACACACACACACACACACACACACACACACACACACATACACACACACACACACACACACACACACACACACACACACACACACACATGAAGAAAGAGTGCACACGTTGATAAAAGTATTTGCTGCCGTTCCTGTTAGACTTCCCCAATGGACACGATTAGGAAGGGCAGTAATTCTGAAAGACAACAGAGAATCGATCCAGGGATCTCTTGAGTATCAACCTAGTGTCCAACATCCTCACCATGCCCTGGCCCTTTGAGATAAAAAAAAGATTGAAGGGAAAGCTCGTCGATAGAAAATGAGCCTCTGTCACTCGTCAATTGAATTGACACTACTCACTACTGTGTTTTTTGTACGATACCTGTATGTAAAGTGGCACTTTCCCGCAGCTGCTTTCAATGAGGCAATTTCTTTCAGTTTCCAGTCGGCCATCATGGCGTGGTTAATCAATATCTTTTTTTTTTGCCTACTCGCAAAGGTCATGGGTTCAAATCCCAACGAGTGTAAATGCCGGTGGTTAATGGTGAATTGTATCCTTTTAGTTCGCTTTCCAAAGTTAAAAACCGACAAGTAACTTCCAAAAAACTAAAATTGAGGGAATAAAAATGTTGGAGAGGCTCTCAACTAAAAAGAGAACCAAACCATATCATTATGATGATCTTTTCTCCATTTTGAGGTTGAACGTGCTCGATTATGCTCCGGAGGACACTATATTTGCTTTCACAGACGCTTCTGTGGTATAACTTTTGAAATGAAAATGTTTTATAGCACTTAGGGGTGTTTGTGCCAGTGATGGTTTATTTTATTTTATTTTTTTAAATTATTTTTTTTTGGGGGGGTACAACTACAGTTGCATCTTACGTGATAGACAAATAAAATCCCCCTTTAAAAATTGCAGTGAAAAGATGCATTTGCATTTTAAAAAATGAATCATCTGAAAATAAGAAGACAGAGAGCGAGTGGGAGACAGAAGAAGAGAGAGCGAGAGCGAGTGAGAGAGAGAGAGAGAGAGAGAGAGAGAGAGAGAGAGAGAGAGAGAGAGAGACGCTAAAACAACACCGAAATATACTAAACATAAGTAGGTGTACCCGCTGTAAATGCATTATTAATGGTTAAGGTTACGTTGGTGTATGCTTAATATTTTGAACATAATGAACGGGGACCAACGCCCCCTTCAAGACAGACTGAACCATGGAAAGCAGTAGGGTTTTTAATCTCTAAGATATATTTACAGTTTAACAGTTTCAAAGTCGTTCCCTCAAAACATAACAAGTCATTTAGATGAAATGCCAAAGCAACCAAGAGGTGGCAATGTTTATAAACCTATACTTAATGAACCGTTTGAAAATATGTATCGAAAGAAAGAATAAAGCTCCTTTTTTACCCAAAGGGATTACTAAATGTTCATGTAAAAACAAAGAATATTATTTTTGACGGTTTGGCGACATGCACTGAAGATAACGTAGGGCAACGCAATCTGCCGAATCTGCTCTCTTGTCAGGTTGGCCAGATCGGATCTCGTGTGCTTGAAAAATAAAAGGAAAATGTATGCTACACAATCGTACTTTAAAGCACAAACCTCAGTATGTTAACCACATTCTTTTCCAATTACTAACCCCCAACTAGCATTCTATTCCAAAAGGGTTCAACGCGGTAAAGACTATTCGTTTAGCCTTTTTTTTTTTCAACCCATTCATACCAAGGCCGCTGATCAAATTCCATCCGTGCTATCATTGATGTAACCACCAACACGCGAAATACCCATCTGCCACTAAAAAGAAGAAAACTGCGG
>NW_004797279.1:2642922-2645022 GCF_000002075.1 Aplysia californica | reverse complement strand
TCTCTCTCCCTCTCTCTCTTCCGCGCTCCCTTTCCTCACCACCCACTCAACCAATGGCCAGTTACCAGGGCGAGGCAAGACAAATTTGCCTGCGCCCGACTGGAGAGTCCTCCATCCTGTCAGTGCCAGAACCTGACCCAAGACGCAGAATTAAAACAATGAGTGCTGGCCTCCGCCCCTGCACTTCTTCCTTTCACTCCATCTTAACCCTCTTGTGTTCCTAGTAGCCATTCTATTTCTTTCTCTTTTCTTTCTTCGCCCTCTAACTTCAGAGCTTGCTGCTTTTATCGGCGATCTGTCTTTTTAGAGACACGCTTTTTTATCTCGTCCAAGCAAGTTGAGTTATAGCCTTTTTATTTAACTTTTAATCCTCTCTTTCATCGTTTTTCTCTTCATCTCTCCAAAGCAATTGTATATTTATTTATTTATCATATATATACATGCAGTGGACTCCACTTCTGTTGAACTCGCTTGAGTTGATCTTCAGTTAAGCAGAGGAAGGGGAGGGGATGAGGAAGAGATGAGAGAGCCGCAGAAGCAGCAACAACAAAAAGACCAGCTCCAGCAGTGTCAAGACTGGCCGAGGGAGATGTACATGTCCCACTCGGTGACGAGGGCCACTTGTCAGCTCGCAGTTGAAGGAGCTTCTACAGTCAATGAGAGCGTAGACGGCTAATTAGAAGGCTTCGTGCACGGAATGTGTGCGAACAGGATAGGGAGAAGAGGACGTCCTCGTGGGGGCTCTGGGTGCGAACTTTCTGTATTTTGATGAGCTGTAGCTCTCCTGTTGCCCTCTCGTGTAATGACGCCTTTGTGTGTAAAGGGCCGTCACCGTGTCTGATTCATAGATTTCCCCCCAAGTATAGGAGTTGGCTCCAAACATTTTCAATTAAATTTACGAGAGCAGACTTTAAAGTGCGGCTCCTGTCAATCGCTGAACTGCTCGAAGTCATTGTCTCTGTTTCCAGCATGTCAGCTACTTGCTCTGCCCATCAAATGGATTTACTTGGACATGAGGCAGAAATTGGTTAGGTCTGATGTCTTGCAGTGCTTGTGGATGCTGGTTGCATTTATTATAGCAGGGTGTGTCGAAGAGGTCAATCGTCTTTGTTTCACTTTATAGAAAATGTCCTAAGGCTCATGAAATATAAAATAGTATATTATTATTCTTGTGTTCGAAGATTTTTAATTTTGGGTTGTTGACATTTTGTTTTACATATTGTGAGATAATAATACGGTACGTGACAGTGATACGTTTCCGAAACATTTTTAAAAAATTTAAATCTGGCAACATAGTGATGCTCTCGAAAAGTGTAGTGCTCGTTGAGGTGATCTTGTAATAACCGTCTACGTTCATCTCACTGGGTCTTTCATTATTATCCAGTATCTTTATAGTCTTCCCCAGGAAATGCCTACACTGTTTCACCACCAACGAGATTCTCACTAGTGCTGACCATGATGTTAAATCTCTATCTTTTCTCTTTTTTTGGTTTTTCCTCATCTTACTGGTTGAGCTAAATCTAGATGTCGGGAGTGGCGAGACATTAGTGTCAAACTTGATTTGTCGCTATAAGTTATAACCGAGCTCCTCAGTCAATGTAGCATTGATGGAAGAGAATCCAAATAACCCTCGAGCACCCGTTCACATTTGAACTGAGTGGGTCTTTCAAAACCAAGGTCATTTGTTTTTCTCTTCAGCATTATGTGTTTGAGCCGAATACGCCTTTTCATTGTGAGCAGTGACTTGTGGTGCTCTTTTGATACATGCACTTCTAGCATGGGAGTCATGTTTTGTTGTGTGTGTGTGTGTGTGTGTGTGTGTGTGTGTGTATGTATGTATGTGTGTATGTATGTATGTGTGTATGTATGCATGTGTGTATGTATGCATGTGTGTATGTATGTATGTGTGTATGTATGTATGTGTGTATGTATGTATGTGTGTATGTATGTATGTGTGTATGTATATATGTATGTGTGTATGTATGTATGTATGTATGTGTGTGTGTGTGTGTGTGTGTGTGTGTGTGTGTGTGTGTGTATGGGTAGGTGGGTGTGTGGGTGTGTGTTTTTTGTGTTGGTGTATGTGTGTGAGTGTGTGTA
>NW_004797279.1:2638305-2640825 GCF_000002075.1 Aplysia californica | reverse complement strand
TGTGTGTGTGTGTGTGTGTGTGTGTGTGTGTGCGTGCGTGCGTGCGTGTATGCACGTGCGCATAAGAGGATTTTAGTGTTTGTGTTTCTTAAATTAAATGTGGACGTTATCTTTTCTTATGACGAATTTAGATGAATAATAATATTCTTTCTTGGCTCAAACTAGATTTCGACAATGGAAGCTGACTGTTATTGCCTTTTTATCAAAGTTACAATGCAAAGATACAAAAAAGAAAATTATAAGAAGTACCATATTAGCAACAGAATATTATGGATGTAAAGCACGAACCATCAATAAACAGTCTGGAGCCCAGAGGAGGGAGCAAAGGGGGGAGGGATGGGGCAGAATGTGGAGACGAAAGACGACAGAACATGGTTAGAGAGCAGGAAAGCAGGTGAAAGGAGAACATTTTAGAAACGAAAATTTTCCGTCGCTGTCAGTCTTCGAACCCAGGACCCATACAATAGAAGTGCACACCATGACATCTAGACCACCAAAACCCCTACTGAAATTTTACAGAAAAATCGTGGAGACTGCAAATAAAAAAATAAAGGAGCAGATCTACCTAAAAGAATGAATAACGGCACGCCAATACACCCCCAGAACAAGATGAAAGACTACTTTGCATTATCATTTGCCATGATTCAAGGAAGAAACATATTCTTGAAGGGAAGGCAGCAGGAAAGGGAAGAAGGGAGAGACCTAATACATGTAGAAAACATGAACAAGACTTGGACGGTGGTAAATCTTTAACCCAATTAAGGCACGTAAAATCTCTGCAAATTGGGAGCTTCTCAAATGTTTACTCAATCAAGACAAGCACAAATCATCCCGCATTAAAGTTTTTAGTAAGGATTTTCCACAAATTAGTCTTGTTGATGTGTGTTCATTAACTAAGACAATTAAACTACCTCCCGTGCAGAGGCTTGTGTGTTTTACCAGGGCGTAATCTCTCTTCCTCTGGGCAGGCTTATCTCGGGGCGATAGACTAGATTCTCATTTATTTAACAGGAAGGTGACTGTAAACTCTCAATTCTAAAGGTAATTTAAGATGTTTCCCTACGGAAAGCCGCATTGTGGCAAATGTTAGACGTCCACCCATTCACTGAGAAGATAAAATGTTTTGCCAAATACAAAATAGCCCCTGACGGGGAGGAAATTATTTTCTATGGCTATTTCTATGGCGCAGAGTTTTCTCTCCGAACGATTATCCAATTAATTTGTTCTTGGATGCTTGTCTCAGACATTATTGTCCGACATTTTAAAGAGAGCCCAAACAAATTTGTCTCGATATTTGGGCCAAGTTTACTTTCAAAATAAGAGACAAATTGAATGTTACTGTCGTGTGCCATATGTTTTCCTCGGCTTGAAGTTTTGTTTGTAGACCTCTTTTCTATCTTTTAGAAGCTGCAACTGGCATAGTTTTTACAACAGGAAACGTAATCCCTTTCTGTGGGTTAGATTCTAGTTCATAAAGGTTGCCGACGTTTCTTTTGCCATATTGTTATTTTTCTCAGCTGTCATATTTTTATTTCTGGCTGTCTGTGCATATTTCATGTTGTTTCTCTATTTCAAAACAAAAACTGCCTCCTCCCCGCCCCTTTCCGCCTCTTTTCGAATAAAGACATTTAAATTTTCGAAAGCGAATTGATCCATGCAAAACAAGTACCGTTGTTTTCTTGAAGGAATTGGGGTCTCTTGCACAGTACATATATATAATTCTGGTCAGCTTTTCTCCTTTCATTTTGGTCAGTCAGTTGTGGGCCACTTTGAGTTGTGAGTGTTAAGTTCAGGAACTGAATCATGTAAAGAATATGACATTCGAAAGTTCAAAATCTTGTCTTTCCAAATTTGAAAATATTGAGAGAAATAATGACTCTTACAACTTTCTTTTTTTTTTGCACTAAGGGCCATTTTGTTTCCTGACTGCACATAAGAAAACATTTGGCGTTCTTTCCTTGTCAAAAAGTTAAAGAATGTAAAAGATACAAGTAATATGTAGCCAAGCTATGAAATGTGATGGTATTTGCAGAAGGGCACAACATACAACAAAAACTACATTCAAAACTGTTTAAAACGGCCACCCATTGTTGAGGATAAAAGTGGTTGTCTTAGACAGGTGAGTGTATTGAATAGTGTCATTACAATATGAAAAGAAAAAAAAAGGGAGAAAAATGGGACGTGGCCCATTTTGGGCTGGTGATTGTCTTATGCAGGTCACCGTCAGAGCAAATTTGACTATAATGACTAAAAGAATGAAGTGGTTGTCCGCAGACAGTGAGCGGAAGTGTTGTGATGAACATCATCGTTATATTCCTGAGGTGTTCAATCACAGAGGGGATAGTGGGAGGAGCTACTCTTGTAATGATATTAATATTATGGTAACATTATACTGCTATCGCCAAGACTTGGGTTACAGATGTTTCTGCGAGTATCCCTGAGGGACGTGTTCTCGATATTGCGGCTAATTTCTGTTACTGGTGTTCAATCTGGGTTGTTGGGTTCTTTGTTTGTTTTGGG
>NW_004797279.1:2632621-2634027 GCF_000002075.1 Aplysia californica | reverse complement strand
CTCTTTCTCTCTCTCTCTCTCTCTCTCTCTCTCTCTCACCCACCGACTCACACACTCACTGCTATTCTCACTAGTATGAATATTTATGAATATGCACAGGGCAAAACATTGGACGAAATTTCAGAGGAATCTCAGCGTCTTAGGGGGAAAGTTACAAGGGTTCCTTTTTCGGGAAAGTATGAATGTAGGTCTGGCCACTGTTTTGATTTCTTGAACGGTCGGTGTGAAAGCGAGACATCATCAATAGTACATAGTCATTAACTGTTAACAAAGAGAAGGGGAATGAACAGGGGTGGCAGACAAATACAAAAAGGGGGAGTAGCGTGGATATGCCACCAATGAGGAACAAAGATGGAACGATAGTGTTTAAAGGGACTGTACATCGATGTCCATTTGTTGATTTGTAGATTTGTAGATTTTTGTCAATGGATGTGTGTCACTCACTTCATTTCTTTCTATACGTGAACCTTTAAAGACTGTTAAGGGTAAAATCGTAATAGTACCTTCTTCAACGTCGATCAGCATCTGTCATCTAATATGTTGTGAATCAGCTTATGTAATTTATCTTGAATTTGTTTGTGGGTGGGTGTCTTTCCCTTGGGGCCTGGGGTATGTAGTTCGCTTGTTCGCTTTGTTACATGACGTAGTTTTCCCCCTAAGCTCGGTTTTTACATTCTTCATTCCAGCTCTAGCTTCATAGTAAAAGTAACACTTTGTCAGAGCAGCCTAAATTCTTAGTGGTAAATCCCGAGGGAAAAAGTGATGTAGTCCTCTGGTGCTATGTCAGTTTAGATTGAAAAGCTCGGACAATTTAAGGAATGCGAAAAAAAATACAGTTGCAAGGCTCCAAAATATGAAAACTAACAAAACTGATTGCAAACAAACTACAACCAACAGTTATCGGAGAAAGATCCTGGACATCCACAGGTCGGAAAACCATCAGAAATGCAGTGTTATGGCAGTAATTCAAACAAAGAACCAATTGACCGTGAGATCAATAAGAAATATGGTGATGGACTGGACACACATCCAGGAAGCCAACCTACAATGTGATAAGACACAGCCTTAGACGGAGCCCCTAAGGGAATAGAAAGAGAGGAAGGTCGAGATCCACCTGGGAGGGAGATCTAAAGGCAGATCTCAGGCATATGGGACACAGATACCTGGAGGTGGAAAAAGTCGAACAGAACAGAGAAAGGTGGACAGTTCTTTTTGGCGCCTTTATCCAATGCCAGAGTGAAAGAGACGGACACATTCTCAGGGGTAGGAAACTGAAAGCCACCCCCTCCCCGAAAACACACACACTCACACACACACACATACACACACACACACACACACACACACACTCACACACACACACTCACACACACACACACACTCACAGAAACACACACAAATACACC
>NW_004797279.1:2629542-2631633 GCF_000002075.1 Aplysia californica | reverse complement strand
CACACACACACACACACACACACACACACACACACACACACACACACACACACACACACACATTCACTCTCTCTCACTCACTCACTCTCACTCTCTCTCACTCACTCTCTATCTATCTAACTAACTATCTATCTATCTATCTATCTATCTATCCCTCTATCTATCTATCCCCCCCCCTTCCAATCATTCTCTTAACCTACCAAATACGAAATAACGAGACCGATGACTGTCGTAATACCGATAACTTTGTCTGAGCCCCCTAGGCGTCTCAGCTCTAGCAGACAGGAACAATAGACAAGTGATGGTCGCACTCACAGTCTCTTCCGCTCGCAACTGGTTCCTTCCGGGTCTCCGTCTCTGGGCCCTTTCATCGTTCTTTGACCTTGACCGAGAACATGTCGTAATATGCCGAACCCGTGGGCAGCTTTAATGCCAATAATGACACGATGGACACACGAAGTGGAAGTAATTCGATAAGCCCAGCCCTCTAAGCAAAGGATGCCTTTGTTATGTCTCCTGTTGGCTTACGGAAAGGAGCCGGAGAGAAATTATCTTATCGGAGTTCAGATGTCTTAGTCATCCATGAAGATCTGAAGACCTCAACGTGCGAACTGGAAAGATGTAGAGAAAGCTTGAGGACGGGGGAAGGGAGGGGTGGGGGCGAAATGATCTAACGAAATCGGGTTGAGTTTCCAGTGTCTGAACGCGCATAAAATGTCAGCTCTGATATTGTATGCCTGTCTGCGTGAGCTCATGCGTGTGTTTCTGTGTGTCCTGAGTGTACAGTTGTCTGTACGCAATTTTTTTGAGTGTTCAGAAATGTATACATTTAGATTAGCAGTGTGTGAGTGAATTAGTGTGTTATTATATATGCATATAATGCAATAAAAATGACAAAAGATAGAAAGAAAGATAGGTAGATAGATAGATAGATAGATAGATAGATAGATAGATAGATAGATAGATAGATAGGTAGGTGGGTAGATAGATAGATAGATATGTGTGTGTGCGTTTGAAGTGAGCGTTTTTGTATTTTTCTGAAGGGGTTATTCGAAATTAAAGGATTTTTAAGCCATACCATACTTAACACTTGAGCACGAATGGAATAATAAAAACTCTTGGAAGAATTTTAGAGTTCCAGAGTTCCAGGATTTAAATAACATTTTGCAATGGAATAAAGATCAACATACACCCCAGAAGAACAAGAACACATCGTCTTTATTTGTTTGTCTTATTTTGTTTGAGCATCCCGGTTAGAATATGTAGAAAAAGTTCGTTAATCTTTGAAATGAATATTTTCTAATGGCTTCCATATCGGCACGGAAGAAAGGAAAACAAAAATTTTGTACGTCAAAAAAGAAGCAGAGTTTTAAAAATCAACAAGTTTATTTCATAATCTGGAAATGTTCTTTAAAAGACATTTATGACGTTTTTGCATTTGCCAACAGTGCACTTTAAATGCGCTATCATAAAAAAATATCCTGAAAATGTAAATTAATCCTTTTTTTCTTGGCTGCGGAGTGCACATACATTGTTTTGACCAAATCGGAAAGGTCGTGTACGTCCCAGGGACATATCAAAACAAGACTAGCGTCAAAGGAGAAGAAAGAGAAGAAAGTAGACGAACGCCTATTTCCAGCTAATCCCCTGTGAGTCACTTCGTAAGCGGGATTTTTGTTTTTGTTTTTTTGTACATAAGCAGGGTTCCACACTTTGCTGTCTGGACCCGTTCACCATCCCTTCCAAAGCTTGCTCAAATCTGAAGAAGGAAGTACAAAGTGGTTGTTGGGAGGGTTTGCGTTTTAGCTGAAAAGAAAAGAACCGGTCTTCTAATTAGCATTACGCTGGAAGACAAAATGAGGGGATAGAAACAAAGAAAGGATAATAAGTAAGTTGGACTATCAGCTTGTACCTACCAACACGGCAGAGAAGGTTGTGAATATTATTAGATCATGGTATCTGGCATGGTAAAATTTATACGATTTTTTCTTTGGTTAAAGACAAGGGTAGAATAGGCACATCGCTCGCGAATGTTCGCACACACACACACACACACACACACACACACACACACACACACACACACACACA
>NW_004797279.1:2619231-2626731 GCF_000002075.1 Aplysia californica | reverse complement strand
CTCGGTACCCCTCTATCTCTAGCAAGTTGTCTTTCTCGTCTATCATATATATCTGATCATTCATCTATCTTGCTCTTCCTTTTTCCCAGCATTCTGTTCTCTCTACCTTCATCAAGGCCCCACCTATCTTAACTAGAATCTACTGTGACAGTTTTCTAAAGAAGAAAACAACAAGTAGGCTGTGAGATAAACAGAAAACAGCACAGACAGAAAAAGGTAATCTGAACATCGCGTGAGCCATTGGTCTCAGTACTCGCCTTCCTCAGACTGTAAGTGAAGGTCTGCTCCGGAAAAGCTAATTCAGAAAAACAAAAGAAATGCGGGAGTGGTGGATGAGAACGTGAAAACACAAGGCAGGCTAAAGTACTGAGGTTTCTTATTTCGGTCTTTGTGTTTGGGTGAAGGAGAAAGAAAGACCCCGTGAGAATGACAATCATTCATTTCCAGGACTAAGCCAGACGAAAAGAAGAAATGCAGATGAACAGAGGAGAATAAAATGTATACCCTCCCCGAGGCTTTCTCATTTATTGCCTTAGATGACTGATTATTGGATCAGGAAGAAAGTTGAGCTTTCGTTTCCGTCACTTTCTCATTTTTGTTTCAAGTTGAATGAAAATCAAAAGTCATGAACGTATTCGTCTGTGGTGTTATCCAAGGTGGCATGCCGTGTGTCGAGGTCGACGGGACCATAATTAACTGTTGTTTTTGATCGAGGACTTTTGATTTCTTGCATCACACCTCCGTTACTTCTCAATGTTAAAATCTCTGTTACACTGTGTAAGTTTATCGAAGCAAAGACAGGGCATGTCCATAGTCCAAGTTACTTCTTTAAGCCTATCGAGCACTCAAAATCCAAAAAGTATCCGGGGTAGTTGGGTTTTTTTAAGCTCACGCTATACTAGCCAAGACAGCTAAAAAGGCTCAAAGGATCAGACAGCGGAAAGCCGAGAGTATTTATTCACACGTATAAAACAGACTACACCTACTGGCTGTCTGTATAATCCGCTCTTGGCTTCCGATAACCTTTTGCCTCACTCAAAGATTCCCAGGGAAATTTGCACTGGTGAATACCATTGGTACATACCATTAATTTTTAGTTTACAGAAACGATATGTGAGAATGCAGATGAACTGGAAAATGAAAAAGACCGTTCAGTCATGCGTTTAAACATGTTACGTAATTGTCCTACTGGTGAACGCTATTACAGACCTATGCATCTTCTCAAAACACGAACAGCGAATGTATGTACGACTGTTCTTTGTGTTATAAAGTAAGCTCCTCAGACAAATCGTATGTTTCTCTACACATCTGCGTCACCTACGATAAGTTTTACATTTTGTTTGGTTCTTCACCTATTATTTTCGTGTGAAGACGGAAACTGAGGCTATCGTGACAAGGAAACTTACATCGTAGTAATCACATAATTAGATTTTAGAATCATATTATCATGTTGAAGAACTTGGATAAGAACTGCAGTGTGTCATTAAACAGCACACGCGGACCTCGTGGCATTTTAGTTCCTAACGTTGATTTTAAAATCGATGCAGCTGCTAGGAGAAGGTATTTCGTGTATTTTATATCATTTAGCGCCTGGATTCATGGGCAGCACAATATAAAAAGCTATTAAAAACACGATGATCTTAAAATGAATACCAAATAGAAATATCAGGACATATTAAAGTACAGCATGTGGGCGAGTACAGACCGGATATACAAACAGGAACTAGGAGAAACAAAACCACAACGGGATATTTTTGTATTGACCAGAGATATTCACCCTCGACACTCCACCACTTTAGTTTTAGTAAGTGTTTACGGCACTTGCAACACAATAAGGTCATATAAATGCCGAAGATTAGAGGTGTTACAAGAGAGTAACAAACGCAAAATAGAAAGACGGGAGATAAGGACAAAAGATGTTTGATAGGAAAGAAGGAGCAAACCACACCAGAGCACCCGCCAACCAACCACACACTCTTGGAGTGCATTCTAGTGTAACTTTTTAATATAAATCCGTTCTGACATTTTGAGCTAATGAATGTCTACATATATTTTGCTTTAAATAAATCCTCATACTCAACTAATATGGCTTTAGTATTGTTTTTCTATCGTTGCTATCATTGGTTCTATTCTTGAAAGATTATGTTTTTTCTTTGTAAATTCATCCAGGTGATTATATTTTAACTGTTATCTTTAATGAAGTTTGGTTTTTCCTGATGGAGACAGCAAAATTTGGAATCTTACGCCTATTTAAGCCGATATTGAACCTTAACAAAAAGAACACGATCTTGGTTTATCATGGTTTTCCACAGAAACAATCTCATTGGCCCTGGTGACCTACCGTAATAAGAATAGAGTTTTAGATCCTCTCATTGTATCTAACCAAATCTGTCTTTTCTTACCTTACCTTAGTACATCTCTCCACTCAGTGTGTTTTACCTAACTCAGCTCTTGTCAACCTTTTGTATATCCACCGCCCACTTCTTCCACCTTTAAAGAGGCTAGGCCTAACATTTTCGTACCTCTCATCCTCTTGCATTTCCAAGCGAGGCATTACATAATACCTCCCACTACCAAGGAGATCTCCACCGCTAACCAAAAATTGACCAATCTCCTAAATACTGTAGGGAACAATATCTCCCATGTCGGCAAGCAATGATCAAACCTTAAGTATTTTCCCTATGATTTCCTTCTTGACTAGGTGGTGAGAAACCCCAGTATGCTGACGCCGCGGAACATCTTCATCATCAACCTGGCCATCTCCGATCTGACTCTGTGCCTGTTCACCCAGCCCTTGAACTTGTACCTGCTGCTGTTCAAACAGTGGACGTTGGGACAGTTCATGTGTAAGTTTGTCACCATGGCCCAAGGGACAAACCTCTTCGTGTCTACCATCAGCATTACGGCTATTGCCCTGGACAGATTTCAGGTAAGGGTTGTTGTCGTTCTCAGGCTCAGTGCTTTAGTATTAGTGAGTGTTTTACGGCACTTGCAACTCAATTAGGTCATATACGTGCCGAAGATTAGAGGTGATACAAGAGAGTAACACACAAAAAGGAAGGGAGGTCAGTACGAAAGATGTTTAATGGGAAAGAAGAGCAAACCAAAACGTAGCACCAGCTAACCTCTCCTTAGGCTCAGTGATAGAAGGTGTAGGAGACCAAGTTTAAGAAATATTACAACAATATACTTGGACAACCTTAACAATCTTATCAGTTCTTTGACCTCTCTCTCTCTCTCTCTCTCTCTCTCTCTCTCTCTCTCTCTCTCTCTCTCTCTCTCTCTCTCTCTCTCTCTCTCTCTCTCTCTCTCTCTCTCTCTCTCTCTCTCTCGCTTCAGAGATTTTTTGGTCTAAACATGTATATATTTTGTCTATGTCTTGCTTTTCTACCCCCCCTCCCCCCAAACCCAGCCCCCAAAAGCATGCAACACGCCCTCCCACTTTCCGCATCCCTTATCCCTTACCTTTACATATAGGTTGACAGACAGAGAGGCAGGTAGGTAGGTAAACTGACAGATAGATTTAACCCATCCTTTCTGGGAACTTAAAAAGTTCCTCTCTTGCAATGCTAAGTTTTCAGCATCTAGGGGTTAAAGCAAACAGAATTTCCACCCACTCTGCTAAATGTCCATTATTACAAAAATATTGAGAGAATATTATAAAATTTTATATTTAAGAAAACCAAGCTCATTATCAACACATTCCCCATTTTCATAAATCGTCAAACCAATTTCACATGGTTTTTGTCCTGCAAAATTGCAGTTTAACTTGTTGTCCCCCAACACAAATAGTTTTACAGCTCCTTTTCCGTCTCGCCCGCTTCCTCTTCCATCACCATATTATCTTCATCACCTCCACAACAAAAGCTTCTGTCTTCTCTATGTCATCCTTTTCCTCTTCCTCTTCCTGCTATTTCTGTGCATAAAGCAGCATCAGCAAATACATGCACAGGGATTTATTGTGCCAATATTATGTGGGGAAGAAAACAGAAGTGCTAAGCATTATCCTGCTCACAAACACAATGTCAGCTACGAGCAATCCCCAGAGTCTCTTCGATAAGGCAGAACAACCAAATCAAACGTATAATATATTGGATACATGTCTTGTGCAGAAAATCCCCAACATTATTTGTGCTCTTATCTTTGTCCTGATTGCTCACCGACATCTGGCTGCTCCTAAAATTATTGCCCAGGGATGGGATCGAACTATGTTTGCCCCGTCCAGACATATTTTCTTCGACAATTCTGGATACTTTAGAACTTAAATACGACGCTCGCGTGTTTCTTAATCCTCAGACTACTGATGCTCCAGTTGTTTGGAGGAGTTTGTGGCGTGTTCGCACGATACATCTTAAGTGTAGTCGTCATCGCTTCGTCGAAGTAGGCGTGTGGCTTGTATTTTAGTTGAACGAGTTTCCCTGAAAATCAAAAATCCTCTTGTGTGCATGTTTGTGGACGTATTTGTGAACCTGACCCCCTTCCCAAATATCGTTAACCCTTTTCGACTATCTATTTGGCTATTTTCTGTCTTTCTTTATATCCCACTAAATATCTCATGCTGTGCCATATTGTTTCTGCCAGGTGATTGTTTACCCTACCAAGGACAGTATGAAGAAATTGGGCGCTGCTATCGCCCTGATCAGCATTTGGCTCATTTCCTTCCTCATGGCAAGCCCCGCCCTTCTCTTCTCAATGGTGGACACATTGCAGCCCTTGGAGGAAGTGCCTGGGGTCTACGTGTACCGCTGTCTAGAGGACATGTCTTTGGACATTGAGAAACGTGCGTATTCTGTGGCTCAGATGGTGGTCCAGTACGTTCTCCCTTTCATCATTCTCAGCGTGGCGCATCTGCGCATCTGTAACAAATTGCGTTACCGAATGGTCACTACACAAAACGTGCCGAATTCTGCTGCAACCACATCGTATCAGCGCAAGAAAAACGAACGGAGGAGCCGACGGAAGCGGAAGACAAACCTCCTTTTGGCGGGAATCGCCATCGTGTTCGCACTGAGCTGGTTGCCGCTTAATATCTTCAACTTGCTAGTCGATTTTAAGGGTGAGTACTTCAAAGGTCACGTGGACACAAAGTTCGTCTCAGCGATCTGCCACATGCTGGTCCTGTGTTCTGCGTGTCTTAACCCCGTCCTCTATGGCTGGCTCAACGACAACTTCCGGGCCGAGTTCGTTAAGATCCTCTGCTGCACTTGTTGTGAGATTCTTCGCACCAAACTGCGTCGCGTCCTGTGTTGTTCCCGGCAGGCAGCGGGAGTGCCTGCCATCACGCTCACCAAGGTCAGCAACGGACAGTCCATCGCGCTGGACGAAGGAATGGGGAACGGGAAGTCAAACGCCCTTACTGTGCAATACCAGACACAGTTAACAGGGTAGGCCCGGGCCATTTACTAATGTTTTACACTGAAAGGAGAAGTCTATTGGTATCAGGTACGGACTGCATTTTTTGGCACTTCGATTCCTGGCAGAGCGGAACCAATGGCTTGATTCGGATTAAAAAGGGTTGTGTTTGAAGCTTTTGCTGGCACAGCAACCAATCCTGGCATCGTGTCTTACAAGAAAGAATCTGCGCCATTTTTCTTCAACCCATTGTGGAACCACACTCTCGTTCAAAGTAGAGTCCGAACTGAACCAAGTTTTAGTTTTCGAGTTACTAGCTGCTACAACGGTTATAGACAATGGGTGCAGCGAGGAGATACACTGACCTGAAGGGGTAAACAAAAGGGCTGAACAATGTGATATCAGGGGCTGTTGAAGAATGCCCTTCCCAAAAGTGTTGATTATGATATAGCTTCCCTTCTGCTTTTCGTAATGGACCATTGGCTTTGGCTCTTTGGAACTTTTCAAGTCTCTGGTGAACCTTACCCTTTCTGGCAGTGTTGTTCCGAAGTGAACAGATGTTAAGGGTTGCCGAAATGTAACTTGTCGTATTTGATAAAGGACTAAATTTATTGCACTTTCAAACTGGACTTTTGTTTTTGGCACTTTTGTCTATGCCAGAAGCTCTTTACTTTTATTCAATTCCATAGAGTGTGCTCAGACATGCTTTGTGGAAATACATCAGTTGACACTTAGAGTGCTTTAAAGTACAGGTAACTCCAAGAGACATCATACAAACTTACTGAGAGGGCATTCAGAGAGTGTATCTAGGGTCAGTGCGACGTAGTTAGCGGTTTCAACAGTAATGGCTTTGTCTGGTACGGTATGGTTTTAAAACCCTCTCTATGTAGCAAGCTTATTTAAGAGGCGGGTCCTCTACTTATCACTCATCTCCATTGAGAGCCAGCTAAGTGGGTCTAGAAAAATGAGAACTTCTCAGACAAACGCAGTCTACATTTATTAACGGAAGTGGCTCGAATCAGGTTTGCCCTTGCCATTATCATTTTCGATATCAACTGGTCTAAAGGTGTGTCTGTTTCAGGTTAGTTCCCAAATTAAGATTATTGCTGAGACAATAGACTTGAATCATAATGTCCTAGACAATGCACTGTCATTGCTGCCATTCTTTTCTCTTTTAAAAAAAAAACTTGGTTGCCTTGGTGCATACCATAAACGTAAAAATGAAAGACAAAACACAAGTCTCTATAATAATAGTGGAGTGCGAGTGAAACGTTCACGTCTTTGCCCTTCATTTGGTTCCAAATAGAGTCCAATGGTACGCTCCACAGTGAACCAGTAATACGTCAGGGGTGCCCATTTTGGGGTATTATAATACAAGTCTATGACTAAGACTAAATTGGATTCTAGCCTACAAGTTGATCTGTCTTTTCAGGCTACATAGCAAAATGTGACAACTCTGTGGTGAGTAGGCAGGTTGGGAAGTGGAGGTTTTCTCACGGAACGCTTCATCTCCGGCCTACTTTAAAATTCAATATCTGAAACTCTCGTAATTGTCTTTGTTTCATCAAAATGTATGAACCTAATGAAGAATAGCAAACCTGTATTAGAAATCGTATGTAAAAAAAAAAATGATGGCGAACTAAAGGTCAACCGTTTATCGAGTATTTTCTCGCAGATCCTAGTGATGTTAGGGTAAAAGGTTTATCAATAACAACAATACAGTGACTATGAAGCTAACCGCAGCTTCCTTTTACTTTTACGAACTCTTTTCAATTTTTGAGAGTTCGTGATTTGAGTATAATAAAATAATCTGATTAACTGTAAACAGATCCGAGAATTCAGCAAGTCAGCCTCATTTTTTTTTCCAAACCTGAATGGCTCCGGAATAAAAGAAAACTCTTCTTCTCGCGAAACAGTTTTAAGAGATTGTTTCAAACTATCCATTTTAAGGCCTTTGTACTACAGAGTTGGAGTAAATACCAATTATCATGAAACATCACTCAAACCAGATCTGGAGTGGTATTTAAAACGGCATTACGTTGAATTATGCATTGTCATTTTAGAGACCCTCATCATTTATTTTTTTCTTTTTTTCTGCCATTTACTATGCCAGCGAATTGAAATTTCATACATTTACATATATATATA
>NW_004797279.1:2611091-2617692 GCF_000002075.1 Aplysia californica | reverse complement strand
GGTGGCTGTTATAGTTCTCAAACGTAAAAGTATTTTTTCTTCGTTACAAATCATAACCCTACTGCTGAAAAAGGTTAAGGACCAGTTAATGTAACATAAAATCTGAATTGACTGAATGTTTAAAAACCAGCATTTTCTGTATAAAGGACACTTGTTCCGCTCATTTAAAGTTCATACACTATGGATTTGACAATGTTAGGCTTTGTCTGTCCAATCCCAGATGTTAAATTAAGTACCCCCACTTTTCAAGAGTGACAGGTATCATACTGGGGGGGGAGGGGGGGAATAGAAGTCTAAAAATATATGTGGCAACCATAAGTGTTAAACCAGCCAGTGTAACGTTGTCTCGTGGATGAATAATAAGCGTTCACAAAAGGAGCAGTGGTATTGCCTTCGTTTTCTGTTTGATGACTTATACGAACGATTTTTCCTCTCCGTTTTACGAAGGTTTACAGGTCTTGTTGTGACCCCAAAGGTCACCCCATGGTCTACGGAGTTGGGAACGTTTGAGCGTGCCGGCCAGTTCATTCTGTCCACTGGGGAACATGCAGGAAACCGCCTTGGACAAGACTAAAGACGACTAAAGATCATTCGTTTCAAGCAAATCATTCTGTTAAACCACGAAGTCGGGGCTACCAGATACGGTCGTTTTTAAGCACAAGGGGGCTGTCCAGAAAAATGCTGTTTAGAGAAAATCGAAGGTAAAGTTTTTACCCCTTGTTCAGTTTCTTTTAAAGACAAGGAGAGTTTTCTCTATAACCAAAAAGATATACACACCAGTGAAACCAAACTTCTTCTATAGGTAGGGCAATGCCCACTTTTGGTGTAGGTCAAGATTTCTGGAAACCTCCGAAATCTGGATTAGCCCATTTGTCCTTAAAAGCGACCAGTCATCATAAGTAGCAATGCAAGAAGCTAATAGTAATAGGCCTTAACTTTTCTGAGTAGTAAAAAAAAAAACGCTTGTGCTTTCTGTTCAAATTTGTACAGATTCATAATCAACTGTTTCCTCACCGACACCGTGTTTGTTTTCAGAATCTACACTGTATTTTTATATCATGTTCATATTCTTATGTTTCAATGTATACCATCTTTAATTCCTGTTACAAAAGTAATGCAAAGCTTTCTCTGCGCCATTGGACTTTGTCAATGTTGTGTCAACAAATTAATTACGTTTTCAAATTTAATAAGCTGACATGAAGTCAACTCGACGTTTCCATACGCGAAATAGATGTATATAAAATAGTTATTTTGAAGCTGCGTTTTTGTTGCAGATTTCACTTTGTTCGGTAAACTGTTTATTTGCTTAGATCAAACTGGGCTAGATCTACGTTTTCACTGTTTTGGGAGATTTTGTTTGGAGACATTGGCACTGCGAACCAAGTAATGCACGGGCTCTTTGGTAGTGTCAGGAGCATTGTGCTTCTTTTATTCTATGTCATCAAATTTTAACTTACCCAAATTTTTTTTAAGGAAAAAGGCGTGGGGGGGGGGGGGGGTGTTGCTGTCCTCTAAGAGGTACAAGTGAATGTGTATTATTTTAAAAGTAAACTTTTCAATGGTCTCTTTTTGAACTGAACATATTCTTTGGATCTATCATAGATTAGTAAGACCAAATGTTTGTAGCTGCTGGAATACCGTCAATACAGTGGAATTGTTCAGCTTGTGGCCTCCGAATTCAAAAATACCCTGCAAACCCCTGATCTCATCTGACTATAAAACGGGAGCTGGAAGAGAATGGCACTCGCGGGAAATGATGGAGTGAAAGAAATAATAGTTTGTGAAAATATTGATTCTTCGGCGGAATTGTAAAGCTTTCGGACAAAAATGAACACGCCGATTTTAAATCTGGCCTTGAAACTGGTTTTGAATCTTTCTTTTTTTTCTATTTTGAAATGTGATTATAATTTCTGGCTCAGAAGCCACCGTGTTTTGAGAACTGCTCACAGAAAAATGCATGTTTATGAAAATGAAACTACAGCTCCCATTACTTGCTTTTCGGAAAACGATTAATTCCGGAAGATTACGGTGGTAAATTTATATAATCGCTCTCTAACCTCTTTACAAAACCAAGACAGACATGCCCTTGACATTATGTATGGTATCCTGATGGACGAGGACCAGTTATTATTGATTTACTATTCTGCCATCTTCCTAGTCTATGCGGTGCGGTCCTGATGGTTTAACTCATTAAGGGCACCTATTTTAGTCAATTGATAACACCTGGAGTCACGACAGAAAGAAATATAGCTTAGTTATTCTCACAGGTTGCTTTTTTTCAATGCTCTTCTTTTTCTTTTCTTTTTTTTTTTTGGGGGGTTAAATCTGAAACTTTAAAGGAACAGCGCGCCTACTACGAAATGTGCAGATTTGTTGTGTTTTTTCTGATTTGAGTATAGAGGTTCGAAATGTGCCATATCATTGTCTTGAGAATATGCTGATCAGATAAGCGTGCCGGCACATCCTGAAGGCTCAATCCAAGTTGATCCGAGCGTTTCTCGTCCGTGGAACTTCATTTTATTGGGAGAATTTATTCCCTATGAAAATAACTAGAGCGTACGGAGTGGGTACGACGATTCGTTTCCACAATGTTCAAATGTGTCGTCCGTTCAAGGGACCAACTAAGTATAGCGCTTCGATTTGATCCATGATTCGACAAAACCTCCTGGCGAGAGGGATTTTAGAGAATCATTTTTTCTCAAATCTCAATTTTGCCTAGTGATTTGAAGTCAGCGTGAAAAATGACACTAGTTTAATACCAAACACACATATATAACATCTACGTCGTTGATAAATATTATGTTCCCGGTAGAGCCTGCAATACTGCTTTCTTCCCTTCATCAAATATTGGAGCATCAAAACTGTTGCGTCCACAATAAAAGACGTAAGACCCTCAGATGCTGTTCTGATCAACTAAATCTACATCTAGGCTAGCTTAGCATGCGATCATGCCCCAACCCTGACCTGCTAACTACTGTCAACTAGATGGTGTAATAGTGGAGCCTATCGTGCATTTTGTGATACTTCTCGCAAATGTAAATTAACATATTGTAATCATTTTCAGATATTGGGCCACTCGGGTTTCTCTCTTTATGTCCGCTATATTGGATTTCAAAATGGCCGCCATTTGAAATCTACGTTTGCGATAATCTCTGGGTCTAATGCTGCTGTTGACTTCAATTTAGTGTCTAAATGTATGTTTTTTGGGGACAAGGATTCCAATCGTAACAATCTGCATTCCGTATTTTTTTACTAATGGGTCGCCATATTGGATTTCAAAATGGCTGTTAAAGCTGGCTGCATTAGAGACCTTTGAAGAGTATGCTCCTCATATCTTCATCCCATATAGCAAGAAGACTGCGTAGACAGTCTGGACGGGACTGCCAGAACTCACTGAGGCGGTGCTCTTGGTGTCCTCCGCACTACGTCACATACCAAACGATGCAAGTCCATCATCAAGAGGTTCGTAATCCTGTTGTATGATCGAACCAACACATGCACGGACAATGACGGCCAGGAGGAAATTCTTCGCAAGGAAGAACGATGTGCAGCTGATCCCTCCAACGAAGGCAGTTTCAGAGGAACATGTCAAGAGGGGAGTGTATCGAGGTGGACATGTGTGGGGTCAGATACTTTTGTCATCCCCAGAGCTCCCTCCACCAATCAACTAGGGTTAGTCAATGACTGGAGGACAGTACACACAATGCTGGACCAGGCTACCCGAGCCAGCTCACTGCTGCATAGAGCTGGTTTCTTGCAAGTGCCATTTATGGTGTGTGACTCTCTGCAAATGCAAGAAGGCTACTATCTGTGTGTGCAAAGGGGACTGCATATGACGATGAGTCCACAACATATATGTACTTTCGGCAGTGCTGACCTTGTTAACATGACACTGTTTTATGTACACGCATCTTCAGTACCGATATCTACCTAGCCTCAGATACCAGACGATTGAAGAATGTCAATATACACATAGCCTCAGAAATGAGACCACGTACCATAATGTCAGAATTGTAACTAAGACATTCACAGACTTAACACTTTTACACCCATTTAACATGCTTTCAAAACTGAGTAGATAGTGCCGTAAAACACATACTCAATCAATCAATAAACATGCTTTTATATAATCATTCATTTGAAAGTTTCATGTTTCATCTAATATTTTCCTAGATCATTTTATATAACTGATTGAGAAAGATAACACTACGTTGAAATTGGTGCCATTGGATTATGCATTGAATTGTGCATTGGATTAGATTTGTGCAGTAGAATTTTAGATGTGTGCATTTGATTTAGATTTGTACATTAGAATTGTCATTAGATTGTGCATTGGATTGTAAAATTGGTATCATTGGATTCGTTTCCCCCGAAAACATACATTTAGACTCCAAAATGAAGTCTATAGTAGCATTTGACACAGAGATAATGGCAAATGTAGATTTCAAATAGCGGCCATTTCGAAATCAAATATGGCTGCCCATTAGTAAAAATACGCTATGCAGATTGTTACCATTGGATTCCAAGTCCCCCCAAAAATACATTTAGACACCAAAATGAAGTCAATAGCAGCATTTGACCCAGAAATAATGGCAAATGTAGATTTCAAATGGCGGCCATTTTGAAATCCAATATGGCGGACAGAAAGAGAGAAATCCGAGTGGCCAAATATCTGAAAATGTTTTCAATATATTAATGTACATTTGTGCCAAATTTGGTGCTTGTATCACAAAATGCACACTCCTTTTGAATATTTGGGCTAAACCGCCCCACTATAAGCTAAAAATATCACTGTAAAATGTCTGCAGGGGAAAAAACGGAAGAGCACGCAGCCACTCCGCGCGTGGTTTCCTCCCGACTTGGAACCGTTCTCTGACGGGAAATCTCATCCTAGAAACGCTCGGATCCACTCGGTGGGCACCTATAAAGAGATAAAGTACATGGAAATGGCAAAATCAGATCGTGGTTCTTTGAAGGTCTAAGCATGAAAAGGATAGAAAACTACATGGTTTTCGTGCCTCCTAAAGAAGAGCTAAGAATATTTTCAAAGTTGTTTCCACGTTATTTTACTCTGAAACCTTCAATAAAGCTCAAAACTCTAATAAATCACTGTCGCGAACATGTATTTGCACAACGTATTGTACCGAGAGTCGAAGCAGTTGTTTGCATAATTCTGACCTTGATTTAATTCTCTTGCTTATGATTTTACGATGAGCAGAAGTAGTCTGCAAACTAGGTAGTTGATTCTCCCACGTTTTCTTCCAGTTTTAGCCGGTTTAAGTTTGCTTCAAAGGGGTTTTATAGACTTTTCAACAAAAGTCTTTAGAGCACCAATGTTCTCCGGAAGTTATCCGGAGGGGGAATGAGCATGCTACTCCGCATTGATTTAATCTTTTTGTCGGAGTAAAACGCCCAAGAAAATATCAAGATATAGTCGAACCATTATCCAGTTTTGTACGTGTATACATGTGAGATCACGTTGTCATCAGTACAAGTTCTCTCAGCGGGTACCTGTACTAATATTTACCTGTACTAATATTTCTTGAGTCTTCGGCTTCTTCTTGTCCATTGTCTGAGCCAGAAGTCATGATGTACTTGTAACATGTAATAAATTTGTTCAAATAAGAACTGCTTTGTTCTTTTTTTTCAGATGATCTTTACATCTATCTAACTTTGTCTGAGAAAGTGTGCAGAATGTGTTTATACGGAATTTATGCCAGAAGAGGACAATCCCACATGTCTCATGAATTACTTTGACAGTTGTCGTTTTTTTTTTTTACTTTAACGATATAAATTAAAATAGATCATAATTGCCTTTCAAAACCTGTTTCCGTTGGAATTCCAAGATAAAGGAACATTTTCAGCAGACTTTGTCTGAATGCATTTCCCTTGTAGTCTAAAAGAATGGGAGTAAGCGACGTAAAATAAAGAGGACACCAGAAAAAAACACCTGTTAACAGGCAAGAAAGCAGATCGTATCAAACTTGAGACAGGTCAACTGAGGTGAATTGGTCTTTAGATCGTGACGATAACGCTCATTGTGAGACTGGTTTCTCCCACCCAAATGTTTCTGCATGAGAGGAACTCGTAGTGAATCGATTCCCTTGTGCGGAAACGGAGAAACTGTCATCAATAACAGTGGCCTAGTGGTTAGGCTCTCGGACTCGCAACCGTAAGGTCGTGGGTTCGAATCCCGTCTGGGACGCGACGTTGTGTCCTTGGGAAAGTCACCCAGGTGGGAATGGGTACCCGGCTATAGACAGCGAAAGATCTTGTCACTTTGTTAGTGTTTGAGCGCTTAATCAGCTGCTTGCACTGTATGCTTCCCGGGAAGCTGAGAATGTTTCTGAGTGTTCTATGGTCTGCTAGGGTAATAATATAGTGTAAAGCGCATAGAGCCTGCTGTTGAGCGGGGATATGCGCTATTCAAATGCTATTTATTATTTATTATTATTAACAGAATAACAATTGTGAAATGATGTGGGTTTTAGCCCCTACAAGCACTAGCAGGTTATTTAAGAGACGGGAGTTTAACGTCTATCTCCGATAGGACTGAGCCAAATAGAAATTTCGTATAAAGTGCCTTCTCCGGCGACACAAC
>NW_004797279.1:2608481-2610991 GCF_000002075.1 Aplysia californica | reverse complement strand
CCTTTCAAAACCTGTTTCCGTTGGAATTCCAAGATAAAGGAACATTTTCAGCAGACTTTGTCTGAATGCATTTCCCTTGTAGTCTAAAAGAATGGGTGTAAGCGACGTAAAATAAAGAGGACACCAGAAAAAAACACCTGTTAACAGGCAAGAAAGCAGATCGTATCAAACTTGAGACAGGTCAACTGAGGTGAATTGGTCTTTAGATCGTGACGATAACGTTCATTGTGAGACTGGTTTCTCCCACCCAAATGTTTCTGCATGAGGGGAACTCGTAGTGAATCGATTCCCTTGTGCGGAAACGGAGAAACTGTCATCAATAACAGTGGCCTAGTGGTTAGGCTCTCGGACTCGCAACCGTAAGGTCGTGGGTTCGAATCCCGTCTGGGACGCGACGTTGTGTCCTTGGGAAAGTCACCCAGGTGGGAATGGGTACCCGGCTATAGACAGCGAAAGATCTTGTCACTTTGTTAGTGTTTGAGCGCTTAATCAGCTGCTTGCACTGTATGCTTCCCGGGAAGCTGAGAATGTTTCTGAGTGTTCTATGGTCTGCTAGGGTAATAATATAGTGTAAAGCGCATAGAGCCTGCTGTTGAGCGGGGATATGCGCTATTCAAATGCTATTTATTATTTATTATTATTAACAGAATAACAATTGTGAAATGATGTGGGTTTTAGCCCCTACAAGCACTAGCAGGTTATTTAAGAGACGGGAGTTTAACGTCTATCTCCGATAGGACTGAGCCAAATAGAAATTTCGTATAAAGTGCCTTCTCCGGCGACACAACGTCGGACAAAAGATAGTACATTATCTTTGGTAGGACCGAGATGAGGCTTCAACCCCAGAACCCGCAATCTCCCTATTACGGGTCTGGTCGTCTAACCTACCGACGCCATGAAAGAAAACAAATATAAATAGCAAGCCTTGTAAAATATTTCCCGCATCTTCACTTTCTGTCTTTATAGGATAACCGTGTTTTTTTTACTTTATAACTCCAAAGGAACGAAATCTAACGTAGTAAAATTGTACAAGTCAAAACTAGGGCATTCGTTGTATGGTTGAAATTTAAGGTTTAAATACTGAATTCCGAAAACAGACCAAAGCAAAATTGTTTAGGAACCATCGATAGAATCAGAAGGGTATGAGGGACAGGGACTAAAAAAAGATCCTTCCAAAGAATCAAAATCAGATCTCGGGTACATCTAATGTTGTCGGACTCAAAACAAAACACGACAAAATAATAAAATTAATAATAATAATAATAATAATAATAATAATAATAATAATAATAATAATAATAATAATAATAATAATAATTTATATAGCGCATTTCCACGAGGAAGTGCTCAGTGCGCTGTACAATAATACAAAGAACATATTATGCAGCGCACAGTTCCTATAGTAATCCTCTTTATCTCTCTCTCTCTCTCTCTCTCTCTCTCTCTCTCTCTCTCTCTCTCTCTCTCTCTCTCTCTCTCTCTCTCTCTCTCTCTCTCTCACTCACTCTCTCTCTCTCTCTCTTTCTCTCTCTCTCTCTCTCTCACTCTCTCTCTCTCTCTCTCTCTCTCTCCAGTACATCCTTGAGTAAAGACAATCCCACAAAGCTTACCCAGACACCCTCGCACACGTTGATGAATTCACACAGTCATAAATTCTTACAGAACAGAACGGCGTGAATAAACGATACTGAGAGAATATAATAATATTTGTATTGGGAATGTCGGAGATTACAGATTGAAGCTGGACTGAACCAATTGCGTTTAAAGATTAAGAGCTGATTTAAATTTTGATAAAATTGTAGACTCTTGTAGATGGGCTGGTAAAGCGTTCCACAGGGAGGGGGCCTTGACCTTTACCATCAATGATTTATTTTTATAGAGGCACCAGCCATCCCTGTCCAGATGCTGTTTTAGCCTTGTATGCGGATTAATAATATCTTTTTGCCAATTTATTGTTTCTGCTTCTATGTACCCAATATATATGGTTTTCAACCTGGAAATCGCTTATAATTCGTTATAATTGCCCCCCCCCCCTCTCCCCCTACCATTTCTCATCAACCCCCCCCCCCTTCCGCTTGTATTGTCATCATGTATGTTACCGTCTATTTTTATCGATAACACGTGGATAAAGGGCAGTATTAATGATAGTTAAGGACTAAAAAAAAACCCAAAAAAATCCGCATCAAATTAAATAATAAATAGATAGATAGATAGATAGATAGATAGATAGATAGATAGATAAATCAAGGAATAAATCAATAAGAAAGAAAGAAAGAAATAGATCTAATGCTAATGATTATCATAATACAAATATTGAGAAGAAGAAGAAGAAGGAGAAGAAGAAGAAGAAGGAGAAGAAGAAGAAGAAGAAGGAGAAGAAGAAGAAGGAGAAGAAGGAGAAGAAGGAGAAGAACAAGGTGATGATGTTTTTTTTTTTTTTTTTTTTTTTGTTTTTTTTTTTTTCCATTTGGTTTTTTTGGGGGGGGGGGGGGGGGGGGGGTGGGGGGGGG
>NW_004797279.1:2529665-2606810 GCF_000002075.1 Aplysia californica | reverse complement strand
ATGGGTTTTCAACTTTTCATGAAACACGCAATTAAAATGTGTCTGGTTTTTATTGACGCTAAGTATACTTTCAAAGGCTGGGGAACAAAATTATGTGTTTTCGCAATTATTGCTACCATCTTATAAACAGTTTAGCTTTCCCCTCAGCTTTCATACCAACGTTGTCTAATTTCGAAGACTTGTCACTCATAGTATGCTAGGTTCAACGGTCTGACAGACTTGGACTGGAGCTCTGGCAAAGTTGAAAGGGGGCGCTAGCAACGTAAAATAAAATAATTTCATGTGATGAAGTTTGAACACGTGGTTTGTAAAGTAAGCCATCCTGTCAAGCTGTGAATCAAATACTTTGAGAACAAGATATCGATTTCCATTGTTTGAACCAAAACCGCCATTAAAAAGACCTAGATCTGATCGACCATCTCATCTCAAATGCCAATTTTGCCTTATAAAGTGAAATCGGTGAACGTTTTTGGCAATAGATTTAATAGAATAATAGTAGTAATATTATGATGTAAAGCCAAAATACCGATTTCCGTGAAATCTCAAACCTTCACTACATGACATCTCTATACAGTTTTGTGTATTTGATCGGGACATGCAGCATTCGCCCGGCGTATTTTTGAACATAACTGGATGGACTCCAAGAGGCTTTCACTCAGAGATGCGACACCTCTCATTTAACACCCATCCCAGGGGGCTGAGACTGATGGTGTCGTACGCCGAGACCTTTCATATCTCCTGTCAATGAGTTCCGGGTTCACCGAGCTGTTGCAGTCCAGCCATTCCCTCGTGACTTTTTAAATACCGGAACGTGTTGTTTATTAACGGAATGGATTTTTTTTCTTGGGGTGTAATTTTCTGGTAAGGACACGCACCATGTTCAAGGAAGATCTTGTTTGTGCGTTTCTCCTCGACTCCTTTCCACCACATCCGTTAACCCATAAAAACCCTGTCTTTTCGGGAAATTGAGTAAAAGTAAAACCGACTTTATTTTACTTCATTCTTTGAAATGAAAACATATGCACAGCGTACGTATGTCAGCTTTGACTTTGAAACAGTATAGTGAGGTTGGATCAAGAAAAAACCTTGAGGCAGAGATAAGTGCCATCAGCAAAATAAAAATGTCGATGTAAAATGTTACACTTTCTTTTTTTTATCCACTAAGGATATGTGTCGATAGGCTCCGCTCCTCATTTAATGAAATGTCTGGACAGAAACGTGCAGGTCGTCTTGATCCACACCATCCGCTTCTCTTTGCTTTTATTTTGGCACCTGATGCAAAATGGCGCAGACAAGAAAACGCAAAATTGTTCTTTGGTGGTGGTGGCACAAAACGAAATATCTCTCCAATTATTGTCTTTACTGGATTCATCCCATATGTAGTGACCGCACCGAACTAGGAAAATTCAGACTCCTACCTCAAATATTCTCAGTTGAAGAAAAACGCATAGACTATCTACAGATGAAGAAAGCAACATTTGATTTTCCTCGGACCACGTGCGCCCCTGACTTACAGAAACAAGACAAAAACTGGAGAAAGGCAATTCCACCAACCAAAAAATTAGTTGTCACTTTAAAATAAGTTTTACTGATTGTTGTTTTGTTTTTCCTTGGTCATTAATCCAATCATCATCATCATCATCATCATCATCATCATCATCATCATCATCATCATCATCACCATCATCATCATCACCATCATCGTCATCATCATCACCATCATCCTCAGCAGCAGCAGCAGCAACAGCACAGTCAAAGTCAAACAAATCAGACAACCGACTCTCCTCACCACCCGTAAAGCGTTCGACATGTTTGATGCACAAAAGTGAGGAGCGGAGCGAAAAGGAGGCTGTGGACAATGTATTGTAAGTGTAAGTATTATTTCTTGGTGTTTGACGCTTTCGTCATCACTTTGGAATATCTGGAGCTGAGGCTGTGGACAAGCGCCCTAAGTAGAGTGCTGCAGTAGGCTTTGTTTGTTCCGTTACACGCCTTGTGAACAAAGACAAGCTCTGGCTCTCTATGTGTGCCCTACGCGTGGCCGACGGGGCTGAAGTAGCACGTACAGTACAATAACCAAATGTTAATGTACTTGTCTTTAGTTTTAGTAAAAGTTTTACGGCACTTGCAACACAGTTAGGTCGTATATGCTGAATATTAGAGGTGTTACAAGAGAGTAACCTACGGGTTCACAAAAAGGAAGAGAGAACAGGACGATATATGTTTTTGGGGAAAGGAGCACCAAAGCATCCGCCAACCACCCACAACGTACTTGAACCTTTGCTATTCTTGAACTTTAACTTTTTTAGGTTCACTTTTAGTCACCTTTACGACAATGAAATACAGAAAGCTCATAAGTAGTATAACTGCCGAAGATTACAGGTGATACTAAAGACAGCCATGCAAAGAAAAGAAGCAGGAAAGATAAAGACGACAGATTATGTTTGATGGGAAAGAAGCAAACTAGACCAGAGCTCTCACAACCACCCACGCAGACCTTCTTTCTAAATGTCTATAATCATCCTAAGGCGTGTGCAAACTACGATCCATGAGCAGTTTAAGTCTGGCCTGAGAGTCGATCTTGTAATTAGAATTGAATGAGGCCTGCCGTGAGCTATAATTAATAAAAATCAAAACTGTCAGTCTTGAAAATTAAAATCGATAGTTCCGACCCAGATGGAAGTAATAGATCTAATAATATTGTATTTCATGAAATGCCATTGAGTGACCTATTATCATTAATATATTAAGCTACAACGTGGACCGGGGTGATAAAGACCACCTATTGTACAAGTTATTAGTGTCAGTCCAATAATATAAATCATTCTAACTTAATAACTTTGGTTTTAGATTAGGTGTGTGTGTAGAGTGGGGGGGGGAGGAGGGGTGCTGATAGTGTTTGTCAGCTGCATAGTTTTCCAGAGGTACAATCTGTCAATCCTATGAATATTGAGTGAGTGTTCGAGGGGTTGGTCTTAGTCACCCCGGCATGGGGTGACAAAGACCACCACATTAAATCTCTTTTTTTTTCCATTAAATCTCTCTTATAAAACAGCACTGAATTAGAAAGCCGCTCCCTGGGGTGACTGAGACCTCTGGAAATTACATCTTATGCTTGTTGTGATTATACTTGTAGTGACAATTTGTTAGGGCATTAATCAAACTATCAGTACAAACAATACCCTTTTGAGGAGTTTTTTGCACAATGATATTGTTAAGGTGGTAGAATCGTCAATTCAACGTCCATTTCCTAAAAGTCAGAAGTAAGCAAGCGGGTGGATTGTCACAAAATATCCTCGAAAAAAAAACACCTTTAGTTTTAGTATAGGTTTAATGGCGCTCGCAACTGCATAAGGTCATATGAGCGCCAGAAGGTTAGAGGTGTTACAAGAGAATAACAAACATAAAAAAGAAGAAGGGGAGATAAGGACGACAGATGTTTCATAGGAAAGAAGAAGCAAACCACACCAGAGCACCCGCCAACCACCCACAAAAACAACCATAGGGTACCATTCCTGACACAAGAAGAGAAAAAGACAACCATTTTGTGCTAGCTAAGTTAATGGAGGCGGAAAACGTAAATAAACTAAAATGATCATAACATGTAAAATATAAAACAGAAACAAAGGAGGCACACACACGTAAAGTTGACATCGGTAGCCTCCAACCGCCCACACTGAAAAGAAGACACAGTTCCTGGATTGTGCCATTTCTAAACAACTCATTAAAAACCTAAGAAATAACTACATCAGCACGCACGATCTTTTTATATTTATTTAAAATCATTTAACAGGCGAGCTAGGACCCAACCTGTCAAGACCAACCAGAGCAAAGAGGTATAATATCCTACAAAAAAAAAACCGAGGTACTTGATAAAAAATCCTCCCAATTCAGGAATCGAACTAGGATCCCCTTCGTGCAACGGCCAAGCACCTAACCACGCCACAACACCACAGACGTCTTTTTGTATGATAGATGAACTTTTCATATTAATTAATAACAATAAATAACATTTGTATAGCACATATCCTCGCTCGACAGCAAACTCAATGCGCTTTACTTTACGTTATAGTAATACCCCAGCAGACCACAGAATACTAAGAAATGTTCTCAGCTTTCCGGGAGGCATACAGTGCAAGCAGCTCTAACACCAACAAACTAACAAGATCTTTCACTGTCTATAGCTGGATATACATTCCCACCTGGGTGAAGTGAGGAAAATACGTGTCAAGTACCTTTCCCAAGGATACAACGTCGGGCCGCTGGCGGGATTCGAACCAACGACCTTACGGTTGCGACCCTGAGAGCTTATTAACCAGGCCACCTCCATCTCTCTGAACACACTTGGAACTTGGACAGCCGTTGAGATACGAACAGCTCATCCGCCATGTGCTATGAAGGAAGGAATTACGGAATTCTTTATTGTAAATATTAATTTACCACCCCAGAGACAATTACAGTCGTGTGTAAGAGGCGGACTGCGTCAACCCTGAGTCATGGCAACCCTGGACTGGGTAATTATTTACTTTTTTAAAAAAGGTAAATACATTTTAATAAAAAAAAAAAACAAGCAGCGTATTATCTATATAGAAACGTATTTTTGAGGTCTCATAAAAGGTAAACATGAATTGCGATACTTTTGTTGTTTAGTTGGGTTTTGGGGAGGGTTTTTTTGGGGGGTATTTAGCAGTAGACAACGTGTTAGCGGTTCTCTTGACCTGTGTAGTTGTGCATATTTTTGGGGGTTTTTTTAAGAGTACACATAACGTAATTGTTGGTATTTCACGCCCCCATCAGCACTACTTAGATAATTTAGGCCGTCGGCTGCTTTGGCCCTGCCTGTCAAGGCCAACCCGAGCAGAGTGAGATTCAGCATCCCAGCAGACAGAAATGGTGAAATGGTACAGGTTTACCGCCCCTATCAACACAATTAGCTTATTTATTTAAGAGGCAGGAACTCCCGAGTTTGACATCCATCTCCGAAAGGATCGAGCCAAATGGGAAATTCGTGTACAGTACCTTTCCCAAGGACACAACCTCGGACCGAGCTGAGGCCCGAACCCCCGAATCCGCAATATCACGACTACGAGTTCGGTAGCCTAACCACTAGGCTACCGACGCCATCCCAGCAGACAGACAGACAGACAATGGATAAAAACTTCCCTACACGGGAATCAGATCCAAGTCTCCTACTACAACAGCAAATAGCCTACAATGAAGGAAGACAAAATTAATGTCAGAAGAACGGGTAGTACAGTTTTTAGTTTTAGTAAGAGTTTTACGCCACTTGCAACACAATAAGGTCATAAAAGTGCCCAATATTTTAATTTAGTTTTAGTGGAGGTTTTACGGCGCTCGCAACTGCATAAGGTCATTTGAGCACCAGAAGATTAGAGGTGTTACTAGAGAGTAACAAACATGAAAAAGAAGAGGAGATAAGGACGATAGATGTTTGATAGGAAAGAAGAAGCAAACCACACCAGAGCACCCGCCAACCACCCACCTGTGCCGAAGATTGTGTTGCAAGAGAGTAACAAATATAAAATAGGAGAGATAAAGATGACAGTTGTTTAATAGGAAAGGAGCAAACCAAACCAGAGCACCCGTCAACCACCCACTTAGAAAGGGTTTTACAGAACTTACAACACAATTGGACATATAATAAGTGCGGAAGATCGGAGATGTTACAAGAGCGTAAAATACACAAAAAAGGAGGAGAGAAAAGGACGATAGATGTCTGATATGAAAGAAGGAGCAAACCACACCAGAGCACACGACAACCACCCACAGATAGTACAGTTTGTTTGTTTCAGTAAAGAGAAGCAAATCGACACAATAACGGTCATTTAGGGAGAGGAAAAAGTAAAACAGACAAAAACAACAGAGGGAAAGTAAAGTAGTAGGACCTAGATGTGGCACTCTCCAACCTCCCACTGTCTGGTTGAGGTGTCTTATTGATGCCATATTCTTTAGTATAACATACCCTTTATTATTTCATACTTATAAATTTTTTAAATCTTCGCCCATAAGCGTGATGTAACTATTTCCATAGGGCTCGAATCTGTGAGGTAACTCATTTTACAACAAAAAAAGGACAGAAACCATCCACTTTAGATTTCAATCAACTCACAAATATGGCTTTTTTTTTTGGCTAAATAAAAAACTCTCATTTTGGACGTGCTAAAGGCTGAAACTTACTTTCACAAAGATGAAATACAAAAGACAGGAGAATAGTTCGCACCATATAAAAAGTATATTTATTCTGTGGATCACAAATGACTGCATGGCTAGGATAAAAATATAAGTCATAATATATGTATGTATTCATGCACAAAATTCAAACCTTAGACCCCAGCACATAAGTTATGAATTGGCAAATATTATGGCAAATACGAGTACGTAGCCCACTTCACATAAACAATATAAGATCTGCTTTATAAAAAGATTCTCTGCCTCAAGGTACTTTCACTGATGATTATATAGCAAAGAAGTGTACTCAGTTTCAATCACTGCTCAGGAAAGTGTCTATGGGATGAAGAGACAAGAAAATGATTTGGCATAGATATTGATAAGAACCAATAACAACAAAAGAAATGAAAACAGCAAACCCTGCCAGCTCACAAGGCACCAGATCTCAAACACCTTATTCAAACGTTCCCCCTAGTCTGAACAAATAGTCGAGCACAGATAATTTGAACACGCAAAACTCAAATTTCACAGATAGATCAAACAAACCACTCCCTGACTGACCCGCTAACTTTTTCTAAATTATTGGCAGCACAGCGTTCTTGAACACCCACATGGATGTGTCGAACAGCTTACCTCAAAAAGCCTGACCATAATTTTCCCTCACGGTTGTCCCCCATTTCAAATTGCACTGCTCGCATGATGGAAAATAACACACTCATCATCATCGTCATCAAGAGTATCAGGTTTATATGAACCTACCAAGCTCATCTGTGCACAATGTGTTACACACACTGCTGGTATCGAGACATATCAATGCACATTTGCCGTCTTATGACAAAAAAATGTATATGCCTAATTAGGTCAAGTAGCGTTGTTCTACGGGGTCATGGCGCATCTTTCTACCTACGTTTTATGGTTGTACAATTAAAATTAAGGACGTTTTGGGCTTTTGAAAATATGCATTGTGACCTAATTACAATTACATAATTTTAATCAATTACTCCATAACTATTAACTGAATACCTCAGCAAATCTGACAAAATTTACACCTGCCAATGAATATTGATATAAAATAATCAGATCGACCAAATCTTTGTTAAGTTGAAACACACACAAAAAGGTAAGTTTTTTGCCTCTCTTGTAAAATTTCATTTATTGGCATGTGTATGTTTTTCTGTCATAAGACAGCAGACATTACCTGCCGTGTGCGTAAGGAGCAAGAACCTCCTAAAATCTAGTATGTGGGATGTGACTGACGACAGTGTGGAGCTGCACTGGGCCGCACAGTGTTGGAATTATGTTTGTGTTTGTTTGCAAGTGTGTCTATGACTGCATTGTTGTTTGAACGAGAAATTATAGATTAGAATAGAGGGAGGGGTGCCTTGACTAGTGTTGCTTACATCATCATGATCCTGATCTGACATCGGAGCAAATTTTAAGTCACAAGGCTCATCAGCGTCACTCTTAAACTCTTCCTTTCTCTTATTTCAACATGGGACAAGATGTGCACACTATCCATCCTTATATCATTTTATCGTATTAGGTACTAGTCATGATGGCAAAGAAAAGAAAATGTCACAGTTACTTCCTTTGATTTTCTTCAGTATCTCCCTTTTTCTGCAGTTATCACTATCACCGTTTACTCGAATAACAAATGTGTCAGTCACATTTGAAGACCTCATTTGAAAAACAACAGTAGTCACTGGCAAAACATTGAGGACAACTGCCTTTCCTTCACTAGTTCCTGCGTACAAATGTTGTTTGTTCCATATATGAATGTTTTAAAAATATGGTTAACTTGTGACAACAGCCCTTTCTGATAAAAATAAAAGTGACGGACCCACCGCCGTCCAGATACCGGTGCTCGACTGTATTATGAATCATAGTGGCCCTGGCAATGTTAAAGCAGACTTGAAGACAGAACAGAGCCAAATTTACCCAAATCTCACTGACATTGTACAAAATGCACAAGAGTAGACATCTTTAAGTACCAATGCAAGTAAATTTTAAACAAGTCATATCATCTTGCAGTGTGAATTTTCATTTTCTACTGTATGAACAGTCACTAAACATACTTGTTAATTTACTCAATTGACTTCTTATAAACTGCACTTTCAGACACTTTCAGATTTACTTTAAAAAAACACTCAATTCAGTTTTATATCTTTACTGCTCCCCCCCCCCTCCCACACACACACACCAATCCACTTAAAGCTCAACTGAAATTCTAAACCAATACAAAAAGTTACAAAGCAAATATTTCCTGAAAGGAGAACATTTTGAGGGGGGCCATTGAAATATTACGTCTAACCCATCTCATGCTAACACACAGTCATATTGGTAGCATATCCAAGTTACTAGTTGTATGTAGGCAAACAACCATCTTACCCCACGCATTGAGACATTCAAAATCATCAAAAGTAATATCCATAACATGACAAAGGCAAAGTGACAACAGTAACAAAATACTGGCTATAACGTTGAGGCTGTGAATGTGAAAGACAATGCAATAGTGGGGGGAAATGGGATACAGGCGGCATTAAACAATCTGTAAACCCTGTTGGCGGCTTTCTTGTTGAGGGACAGCTCACTGTGAGGTTATTGAAAGCAATCAGAAAGCAGATGACAAGGGTGAGAGGTATATAATTCATCAGTAAGTATAATGAGTGGAGCAAAGGAAATACTGCAGACTTGGCACACATCAGCGCATTAAAACTTTACATTAATAAAATTATAATAATGGTTCAACCGAGTTCAACTCATGGGAAAACACTGCACTGACATATAAAGATTATCTAAAAGAGTTATCAAAGTAGAGGATTTTTTAAAAAAGATCAATTTTACCACTAAAGTTAATCTCCATACTCAAATGTTTAAAAAACAAACATTGAAGACTTTAAAAAATCAGAGACTGTACCAGAAAAATACCGCTTTGTACATGGCCACTACAAAGTTAATATAAAAATGTTAGGGTTGTTAGTCTAATAGCAGAAACCAAAATGTCAGCACAGTAAACAGATTCAGTGAGTTTAGACTCCAGGAAACAACATCAGTCTAAAAAATTCTAAAAGAAACAAGAGGGATTCTTAAAAGTGCTACAATTTATGGCAGAGTAACAAAACCCAAAGGGAAAAACTAAACACTATGAGAACTTGACTGCTTGGCACCATCTCAACATACCCAAAACATAGAAACAAGGGGATGCGACCCTTACTGTGGGAAGGCTCAGACCAGACACAGTTACCCTCCTTATTACTCATTAGAATTATGAAACTAAAATAAACTAAAAAATGTCGAGCCCTTGTCCATTGTCTCAGTTAAATAAGAACAAAACTACATTAGTGCCCGCATAGAAATACGACAGGGCCTCTGAAATGCATCCATAAGGACTGGACCACAAGTGTAGTATAAAAGGAAAACATTTAAAAAGACGTTAGTCACTTGTGATCACATGTTTGAAATAAAACTATTACCTTATAGTACAGCACCATCCTTCTTACGCTCAATTAGGAGAGTTTGTTTGCTCTAAGTTAGGGGGGAATCAGGAGGAGATACATGACCCTGTAATCAGCTAGAACAGGGCACTAAAGGCAGTGACTTGAGAAGAGGTCTCCCACAAAACCACTCTCTCCAATATGGATGAATTGTGAAACACGTCCAGACTGAAAATACATAAGCTATACCCAAGTAAACTTGTATGCTGACAACCTAGTCAATAATGAGCTACAAGATACAAGCTGTTTAAAAATCAAACAAGACACAAACTACTGACAAGAGCAAAATTGGAAATTTCAAAATAAATAAATAAAAGACAACACTCCCCCCTTTCCAGATTTGAAATTTAAATTTAAATTTTAAAAAACAGGTAGGTAACTCCCCTCCCTTAAAAAAAAAAAAGTGTCAAAGAAAAATTCTTCAAATGTGACATAACTTTTGGGGACAATTTACAAATTTCACTTTTAGTAAATGAGCTTCACGCGACTGATTGCAAGACAATTGTATTTACATATACCCACAAACACACTCATACAAACACACACATACAAACACACACAATCAATGCACATACACACACACACACACACACACACACACACACACACACACAAGCAAACACATACGTGCCTAGACACACACAAAACACACAGGCACGCACGGACACTGTGAGAGCACATACAAATGTTAAATGGGTACAGGCGAAATTTTCCACACAAAAACTTGTATCTTCAGGTCATGATGGAGTGCGAGGTGTGAAGTGAGTCACTTGAAACATAAAACATCTGTTGCAAACACGTACTGCCCTGTCTTCCCCAAAGTGAGGCAGTGGGACAAAATTACTTGAGCAGCGACTGCAGTAGATCTGAAATATACAGAAACGAAAGAACAAACAATATCATACTGTATCCATGTTCTTCACTCACTTCGGGAGTGAACTTTACCAAATACTCAGAAACAGTCATCAATTCAAAAAAAATAAAATATAATTGGTTTATGCTGTTTCTTTTAGTAAGAGTTGTACGACACTTGCAACACAATAAGGTCATAGGAGACTTAAGTCTGACAGGGTTAATGATCCATTACAACCTGAGGCCAATTGGCGTTCAACAAATTTGTATTATATAATATGTATCACGACGTGGTGGAATCAGGCACTTGTCAAATTTGGGGCACATGGAGTTACTAGTATCATCTTAAAACCTTGCCCATTTGTCTATCTTTCAAAGAACAAAATACCCAGCCATCTTGAACAGAAGTCCGGACATTTGTGATTAAAGGCACAAAAATTGTAAATTCTCCATTTCCAAGGCCTCTTTAGCTATGGAAGTCACCAAACTTTGGCAGTCCATTTCTCATTAATTTCACCTGTGAAACCAGGTGACCCCCATCTCCTTTAAAATAAATAACCAACTCCTCTCGTGACTTAAAAATACAACGATGCGATAGACTGAGAAATGAACTTTCAAAGTGTCTTCGTTTGGTCAAGACTGCTTCAAGGGCTGAATTTTTATGTACTTTCAAAGTATCCTCAGATCTGAGAAGTGTCGTGCGTTCTGCGATTGAAATGGCATGCATCGCTGCTCTAGGTGCGAATTGAGATTCCTTGCAATGCCACTCAAGGTGCTAAATGGATTTTTTTCCCAAAAAAATCAACAACACTAGGCAAAGCATCTAAACTGGCAAAACAACAACATATTAAATGAGGACTCACCTTTCCACAGTTACGACAGTGATGTCGCCTACGAACAAAAGTGAAGGGCACTTGGCATGACATGCACTCACTGGTCTGTTCATCCGGCAACCACAAAGGAGGATCTAGTTTGAGGAGTTAGAAGAAAGATCTTTTCGTCAAACGACAAAAAAAAACCATACTAAAATTCAGTATATAGCATGCGCATAAAGTACAGGGTGATCAAAAAAAAACCTAAAATTTTTTTTGTTAATATCTTCCTCCACACTGAAGTTTTGCGCTTCAAATTTGTACACAACATTTGGAAGTCAAAAGGAATTCGTCTGATATTCGTTTTAAATAAATCTACAGAATAGTTTTGCTCTACACAGCGCATAAAAAAAACAACCCATTTTCAGCTATGTCCCCGTTTTTGTGGTATGACGCACTAGTTCGCATAAGGCCTACCACTAAAAATCCCAACAATTAAGCCATACTGCATACTACAGTAGTTTAACAGGCCAACAGAACTTTGCAGATAGACTGCTGAGGTCATGGTTAAGATTAGTAAAGAGCAGAGAGCTTTTTGTATTGAACATTTCCTCACCACCAACTCATTTAGTAAGTTTCGCACAAGGTAAGGAAGTAATGTAGTGCCCTTGAGGTTTTCTTTGATGTGAAGGATGGAAATGGTCCATCAGTTAGTACCTGTAGAGAATCAGAACAAAAAATTCCCAGACAAAACGACCACTTTAGGCCAAACACACATTTCGCATCCCTTGAAACATCATCAAGGTGCAGAATTCAGTAGATGAGCCCCAGGAGACGTCTGTCCGTAGACGATGTCTGCAGCAATGATTTTCCTACATCTCAACTGTCCGGATTCTCAAGGCAGATCTTATCTACGACTGTACTATTTTCCTGTTCGCAAAGCTATCAGAGGAAAGCAATGTGTTCAGGATTCCTTGATCGTCTTGAAAAGCGTGAACATTTTATTCCTTAGTGAAGCCCATATTCATCTTTCAGGTTATATCAACTCCCCAAATGCTGTCTATTTGGGCAACCTCCCCCCATCTTCCTATTGTCTCTAGAAATAGTTCCATACTGTAAAGTGTATTTGGAGTACTCATGTTTGAGTGGATCTTTGTGTTCGTCCACCGTTGAACATAACGAACAAAGCGTTAAAAAGTGTAGAGTCCAAAAGAGGACATATAGAGACCACTTGTTCTCTAAATTCCAGAATATAAAAAAATATTTTTTAAACTATGTATGAGAAAAGAAATATTGTTTAAAGGTTACAAGGAAGGAAATATAAAATTTTTTAAGTAACAGGAAAGGAAAAAACAAACCACCCATTTCATGACTTTCCTTACAAGATCGTTTAAAATTGGTGCATTTTGCATTTATAAGTGTTTTTTATAAAATCTATTTCCGTTTTCAAAATAAGCTTCTTTTTGGGAATTCTTTGTCAAACAAATTCCTTTTGAATTAATTATATCTATTCCAAATTACAACATTCTAGTACAAATTTTGTGCGAGATATTTCTTTTTGGATCACCCTGTATATGTGCATACATGAAACAAAAAATTATACAGTGCTCTCATTAAAACAAAACTTTAAAAATGAGTTTGGAGAAACAAAGCACACAGAATACATTTAAGTTGTGATTAACTCTATCTTCGGCAAGCTGCTCCCAGCGGCTCACGATCGGAACCGCTGTGCCGGTGAGCCTCTGGCAACGGCTCGGGAACACACCTTTACGACTACTTCGACAACAAATTACATTTCAGCAATTTCCGAAACAGGTCTCTTTTGCTGGTAGTTCATTCATTAGATGAAGAACTTTTGAAATAGATTCACTTGTTTTGATTTAATGACCCACTTAGTGACGTTTTTGTCATTTTTAGATTCAGTACCATAAAAGGGCCCTGACATAGTGGGTTTACCCTCCTCAGAGACAAAGAGTTAAAGGACTGGCATCAAAGCCTATAAAAAAATACATTGAAATGTCGGAGATTTTGTCCCCTGAATAGGGTACATTTGCAAAACATATAAGAAGTAGACTATACAATACCTGTATAAAATACCAACAGTCAACAATTTTTCAAAATCCAAGATTTAAACTCAGCAGATCTCCAGTGCTCAGCTTCACTCTTTAATGCAAATATTACAGAAATGTACAGCATAAAAGGTAAGAATGTGTCTTAACTTAGTATATGGTCAAAGATGACAAGAACATGTTGAAACATTGCACCCTTTCCCTATAAATGTAACACTAAAGGCAGTTTAAACCAAATAAAATTATGTTGTGATGTCTACATGTACGTTCTTCGCATCACCACCCAATAAAAAATATAAAAATGCCATCAAGTGCAGGGGAAAAAGATGACAAACACAGCAGAGTGATAGTAAAACGGTAGCATCTACAACTGGCACACTTCAACTATCCATTCTCTAGATACAAATCTCAGTCAAAAGTATAAATAACTTTTCATAAAAAAAGGAAAAATAGAGGAGACCAGCCTTGAGAAATCGTAAGGCTTGAGAAATCACAAATCAGAATGCAAAGACCTACCCTGCCGTTGGCCAATGCTACGAGTGCGACGGCTGGCACGAATGGCCCGATAAGCTGCTCCGAGAGGAGTTGCGTCTTCTGTCCTCTCCTCATCCCCTAACTCTGCCTTATATGAGCAGTTCATGTCAAAAACTGCCCGCAGGATGTTCCTTAAGTCTCCAGCATAGTTTGTCTGAAGCTGGTCAGCCACACCTAGAAGTAAAAACATAACATATGCAATAAAAATAATGTATATTTCAGTGTGCCATAACTCTGTTTAAAACAGTGTCTGTACAAACATTGATGGTATAAGATACTAGCAAACTTTAATTATAAAAGCAAACTATAATTATTTCAAATATATAAACACCATTTTTGACATTGATGCAGTGAAAACAAAATAACAGTAGTAATATGAAGATGACCAACGCATCTGCAGAGAATATTTCCCAAGCCAAACCAAAGAAACAATGATAAAGATGACTTGTTGTTTAGGCCAATGAGACCAATTCTGACATATGAGGGTCTGCCAAATTTTAAGCATTTAAAAGACTCATGTCCACCTGCGAATGCAAAGAGCTTGAAGGCTTTTCCCTTGACTCCCACATTTCTAACTCGTGATGCCTCACATTATTTACTGCTCTCCAACAAAGTCTGCCGGAAGTAAAGCTTTCCCATGTCAGAGGGATGACGTAGAAGTCTTTCAGCGATATTTTCAGGGTGGGTTTCATAGCCCTCTTTGGTGCCCAACTTTGTGTTTCCCTGAAGACAGCTCAGAATAGAATGCTGCCTTTGGGATTCTGAAATCAAGGCATTCTTACAACATGACCGTAGAGCAAAGATGAGTTGATAAACACTCTGAGAACGAATTTTACTTTACTTTTCAGATCCAGCAGTCATCTGCAGACCGATATGGCAAAGAATTTACAGAGTATTTATCAGCTGCCTTTTGTCGCTTATAGAGTATTCTAGACATCTCGGGAGCTAGGTAAGTAGGCTCTATGAAGGTCACTAAGTTCGGGGCAGGTAAAAAAGTGGTGTGAGACTGATTTATCCTTGCAGTCACACAGCAAGCAGGCAGGTGGGGTATCCCTATGGATCCTGTTCAGGTAGGAATTCAGTGGTATGTGTTGTGCTTGCAGGCAGACAATAGTCACTTGTTCTCTTCAACTCACTGAATTTTGTGCATCTATTGAGTTGGGAGCTGTCATGTGTGCAAATAATACAGTTCTTCCAGTTTTGCCCATGACCCAAGAACAACAAAATGTAGAAGGCTCCCTATTCAGTTTAGTTTAGTTTTTGTAAGGTTTTACAGCGCTCACAACTGCATTAGGTCATATGAGCGCCAAGGGGTGGATGTCAACAGAGAAGTCCAAACGGGGAATCAGGGTTACTCTGCTCACCTCTCTAGCCTCAACAGCACACAGTCTGCTTCGACTATCAAAGCACCCCGGAAATAGTAGTTCACAAGACAATGACAAACATACAAAAGAAGTACGGTTTTTTTTGTTTTAGTTCTTTAGTAGAGGTTTTACAGCGCTCGCAACTGCATAAGGTCATATGAGCGCCAGAAGATTAGGTGTTACAAGATAGTAACAAACATAAAAATAAAAAAGAAGAAGGGGGGATAAGGAGGATAGATGTTTGATAGGAAAGAAGAAGCAAACCACACAAGAGCACCCGCCAACCACCCACACAAAAGAAAGAGGAAAAATTACGATAGTAAGGATGAGGAAAGAAAAAGCAACAGTTCCCCCTATTCAGAGGCTAAAAAGATTTATGATCACTTCAGTAGAAGATAAGCACTTTATTAGTATTTGCTCGCCCCAAAGTGAAACACTAACAGATTATTACCATGATATCAAATAAACCAACAAAAACAATAACTTAAAGGATGATATAGCAAGTCAATGAAAATGTAACAATCAAGGGCACAGGGCACAGGGCACCGAAGGCAGTGACTTGAGAAAAGGTCTCCCACAAAACAACTCTCTCCAATCATAGATGAATTGTGAAACATGTCCACACTGAACATACAGATTTTTACCATGATATCGAACAAACCAATAAAAACCATAACTTAAAGGATGATAGCAAGTCAATGAAATAGTAACAATATAGATACGCTAGCAAGAATAGAATACACACAAAATGTTTGGCAATAGTGATATTTCATAAGGCACCATGACAAGGCTAAAAAACTTTCAAAGACAAAAATCATATAAAACTTACCAGAGATGCAGACAAAAAGGCGATGGATCATATCATTACTACTGCGAAACTGAGCACGCACTTTGGATTGAGTAGCTTTCTCAGCGGCCTCCATTGCAAGAGCAATTTCTTCCTTATCAGCACTGTCAGAGGTGTAAGAACTTGTGTCACTGCTGGCACTAGAACAATTAGACAAACAAGAGTTTTAATGTTATCGAGTGGAGATAGCACCAGAAGGAAAAAGTTATAAGTTTACACATATCACACAGATGTTAACATCATATATATGCATTCAGTGAAAAAGACACTGACAGGACAATGAACATTTGAACACATGAATAATTTTACACACAACACAAAATAAATTTGCCTAAATGAAATATCCATCGCAACATCTAAAAGTCAACTAAATTAACAAAATCAATTTGCATGCATGCTGCATACACACAAGTTACATCAACAAAATATGCCATATCTGTTTTCGTTTCATGAGGAGACTATTTCAAAATAACGCCAAAGTAACCAATCACTAACATCACCTTCCACAAAAGTACAAATGAAGTCAAAATAGCTGTATTATACAGAAACTGCAATACAATGAAATATAATATCATGAAAATAGCCATGCCAAACAACATGTCAAGAAGACATTAATACTGTTGATAAAAACTGTTGATACTGTAGTCTCTTAAATAATAAACGCGTTCAAGCTTTAAACAAAAAAGACATCTCTGATACGAAATGAAATAAAGAAAATCTCATAAAACTCTAGGCTAAACCACTGAGAACAATCTGTTCACCATTATAGAGACTTAGCAACCAAGGACAACATTGGCACTCACCAATCGTTATCGGGTGAGCGTTTTGCAAGTTTCTCATCCCGCAAAGCCTGTGACTTCTTCTGCTTTGCTTTGCCAACCGACAATCTACTTTTGTGAACCCCCTGTCCACTGTGCTTCTTGTTTTTCACTTTCGATGGTCTTGTTTGAGAAAGTGGGGGCTGACTGCTTACACTGCCAGTACCCACAGATAAGCTGGATTTGTCATTACTACCACCATCTACATCACCCAAAATTTGATCACATGTTTGTGTAGCACTCTGTGAGGAATGAGGCTGTCCTTGCAACTCCTCAGATGTCTCTGTATTTTCTCTCACATCATTTGTCCCACTTGCTGGTTCCTGTGTCAGCAGTGAACATGGTCTAGAAGCAACAGCCCCCTGAACAGACAATGAGTCAGGGCCCTGCTCTTCCTCAGGCACCTGGGACGATGAAGGCACAGGGTTCTCAACTGTGGCAGTTTCAATGGGAATTTCCGACATAGAATGAGACTGTGAGGAAGATGCAGGGGCTACATCTGCAAGTTCTTTTCTCTGAATAAGCAAAGAGTCTGAGACGGTATCACAATGATTGTTCGTATCAGTATTTGAATCGAGACAATAAGCACTTTCAGTCTTTAAAAAGCCTGAATTAGCATCTCCATCGATTGCCTGATCTTTCTCTGCAGAATCACAACTGTTTATACCCACAGAAGGGACACGACCTCCTTCACAATGGTCAACCATTGTAGAATTACTGACATCAGCCACTGAATTATCACACTGAGAAGAAGCTTTGTGGGTCTCAGTACCACATGAATGATGTGTGTTACACATCTCTGCAGTATTATCACTCGTAGATTTTTCAACATTAAGCTGACAATGGTCATTAAGTGCTGGTAAATCCTGACTGTCCACACTCGGGCTATTGCCACATTTAACTTCACCGCTTGTCACATCAACAAATGAGTGGTAGTCATTCGGAGTACTGGGCAGATGAGAGTCCGAAGAGGAAATCGTATTGTGACTGTCAGACTGACTTAGCAGGTCACTGTACAGTCCAGAGTCAATGCTGTCACATTTACTGAGGCCACTGGATAGCCCTGACATAGAACTGTTGCCTTGTGCAATGAAAGACAGAGTGGGGGAGGCTGGCAAAGCAGATGAGCTCTCTGTAGGAGCTGCTGAATTCAGACCAGCAGATGCTTCTTGGTGTGAGCCTCCTTCCTCTGAAGCTGAGGTGGAGGCTAGAGGATCAGCACTACACTGTTGATCTTCCGATTTTGGAGATATTCTGTCCCTAGAAGAACTGTGTGTGTCCACGGATGGGTTCGGCAAAGATTGCCCTGCAGTCACGTCAGCTGGGATACTGCTGTTCTGAGGGTGGCTTGTGATCGGTGGTGCAGCTAAGGCACATTCTGACTCATTATCAACACTTTTAGGCACGGAGCAGTCTACACTTTTGGGCACAGCCTTATCTGACTGAGAAGATGGCAAATCCTTTGTCTGTGGGTCACTACTCACTGTAGACTGCAGATCAACAGTTGCAGAACTGCCTGGAATGGAAACAGAGGATGTGGGGTCGGAGAGCACTTCCAAAGAATTGTAATTTGTATTCACATCATTTACAGCCTCACAGTTCCCAGAACCACCATCAGATGTATGCACATCTTTAGCTTTCTGCACATCGGATACTGGAGCTCCTTTCTGCTCCATTTTCTCTGTAGCCGATTCCTCTCCTGAGAAAGAAGAAGAAGATGTGGAGGCAGTATCCGATCCCTCAGGATCAGGAGCAGTTGACTGTCTCTGTGCACTTGACTGGCTACTCCGATCACTACCTCCCTGGGCAGATGTTTTGTTGTTCAACATGCGAGAAGCTTCAAAGTTCAAGGCTAAAGCCTCCAGGCGCTCAGCTATCTCCAGAGCTGTTAATTCACTACCAACACTGTTGTCGTCACCTTCAGACTCATCCTTTTTCGATGTGTGGGCAGACTTCCGACCATTGTCTTCATGTTCAGCAGCAGCGCTGGCACTAGCTTTCTCCTCTTCCAGGCCGGCAAGGAAGGAAGGCTCAGCTTGGCTGCATAAAGCAGATTCCAAGGAGCGCACCTCTTCTTCCGACAGAATGTTGAGAAGTTCCCTGAAATACAGCAAAATTTCTTTAACAAAGCACGGAACAAATATGAATTTCTTCCACACCTGTGCATATTAAAAAAATGGGATTTCAGTCTGGTTATAAACACCCTCTGAACATGAAGCAGCAGAAAACAAAATGCACTGGTTCAGGTCAATAACATAGCAACTTTCATATTAACTCATTCGCTACGCCGAGCCATGAGCAGCAGCGCATCGAAAGTGTCTTCCATACGCCAAGCCGCCTCCCACGGCTCCAGAACCGACTTATGATTCTAGCTTTGATTTTATTCCATTCCACATATCAATGTTAAAATAAAGGTTATAATATAACATTGACTTCCGGGTCAAACGTTTCCACCGAAAATCGGACGTTTTGATTCAGTTTTGAAACGCGATTTCGAAGTATATGTGACTTTCGTCTTGTCGTGCCGCGATGCCTAAATTATAGCCCAGACACCAGTTTTAGTACTTTTACACAACAAAATATATCATTATTTTGCTCACTAAAGAAATGTAGGACTCTTCTTTAGAATATTGGTACTATTGGACTCAAATTGCAAGTGCTCTGCTATTGAGAAATCAATATGAGTGCTAGATCTAGGTCTAGATCTAAATTGTAAAAATCTATTTTTCTCCCCAAAATCTATTTTTAGGTGCAATTACACAAAAAGTACCACTCAAGATATGTATAGGTTTATTCCAAATGCAAATCTGAATAATTCCATCTGAGATACAAGTGTTTTTTTCTGTTTGTGAATGCATCTTGTCCTTTTTTCAAGATTATGAAAAAAAAAAAAATTTTTTAGAATCGGATGTTATAATCCAAATGCACAAATTTTATGGAATGCATGTAAATAACCAAATTTTTCAAAATTTCCCGAATCAATATTCATTTATGGTTATTTTGATGTATCATTTGACTAGGTGCAAACATATTTTTTGAGTTTCACTAACGATCATTAATTTTTTTATTTTCAAATTTTATCCGCATCAAAGCAAAATTGTGTTGCATAATCACCTCTTACAGGAACGAAAGTTGGAAAATACAGAAATAAACATTACAGAGGTATCTACAAACCATACTGAAAATTTTGGTATTTAATATGTTGACATTTATTGGAATTTGTGGCCCCAAAGACCTGCGAACTGCGCACTAGTCACCATCTCATTTCGCCCTCCCGAAAAAAAATTTGTCCTCAAGCCAAAAATAATACGTAGCGAATGAGTTAAGGATTTAAGCCCACCTTTTGAAAAAATCTCACCTTCCTCCATGACCTAAAAAAAATTTCATGGCATGAAAATTGTTTACAGGCAACTTTTAAGAAAATTCAGTCATAAGATTCCTTCTTTGTCAAAACACAATTCAACATTAAATCTGTTTTAAATCTTCTTGTACTCATTTGCAGTAGAGCTAATGCTCCAGCTTGAAGAAAAAGTCCATTGTGAAAGTTGAACACGAAAACAGAAGCAACATTACATACAGTATCAATCTTGACAAACATTTTGAAACACCTTCATCACTTCTATGACTGAAATCTGCAGTCCAAAGCATGATGTCACAAGAATGTCAATTTAGTGTTAGTAAGAGTGTCACAGCACTTGCAATCCAATTAGGTCATATAAGTGCTGAAGATTAAAGGCGACACAAAGGAGTAACAAATGAAAAAGAAGAAGGAGAAATAAGGACCATAGATGTTTAACATGAAAAAAAGAAACATACCACACCAGAGCACCTGCCAACCACCCACACAAGAACGTCAATGGACAACACAATATAGCACCGACAATTAAACACGATTGCTCGTTTGAAAAATGTGTGTACTAATTTTTAACTCGACAAGCCACATCTCATTGTTAAGAGATTTGGCAGTAAACTCAAATCAAGCATGCCAAAGCAAGGCAATTTAACATCATTAAAAAGTTTTAATTTATATCAAAAGTCCCTTTTGGGCCGATGACATCTAATGAGAGGGAGCCTATCTCAGTTTCAAAGGCATGTAGCTGAACAGAATGAAACGGGAACTCTTTCCGACCAGATGGCATATCTTTCGCTTCCTTTACACTTTAAGCTTTTACATCAATTGTATATACCAATGGCATGCTTCTGATGTCTCAAAAAGAGCAGATACTCAGAAAGCATGGGAAACATATTTGTATATATTAGTAGTACACTGAGTAAAACAGAGACACAGTGCTAAACAGTTGAGTACATTTCACAAAAGTTACATCATTCACATTCAAAAAACTATTTAAAATTATTTTTAACAATTAAAATATGCAGTCACCTAATTTTGATGAGTAAAGTCTGGAATGGTCTGAACATCTCAGAAATGTGCCAAGGATCATTGTCTGGATTTAGTGGCCCATCTTTGAAGATCAGGACCCCACTGTTCAAAAAACAAAGATTTGGATTATTGCACAAGAACAGGCATTTATTTTTTTAAATTTCATTTCTTCAGTCATAAACAAATACTTTAGACAGCCATACATCAATGCTTTTTCCCCTTTCATCTGACAAATGCCAAAACCAATCAACAAAAATTATACAATCTTGTCTGTTTTAGCACCTATGAGTTTCTTAGGCAATCATTCTCCCCTCCCTCAAGTTACCTTTCAGTTGTTAGGGGCTTTTTAAAATCCCTTAGTTATTGCTAAAGAAATGCCAGGATTTAGTCAAGGCATAAATGCTTTTGATACATTAACCAGTTAACCGTTTTGCTTTACTCAAATCAGCCAGAATAAATTTCATGGATTTTCTCGAACAGCCAGAATTAAATCTGCGCTCTCACTGTCATTTAAAATTTATGCAAGTTTTTTTTTGGGGGGGGGGGTTAAGTAGAGGGTTTTACGGCGCTTGCAACAGCATAAGGTCATATGAGCGCCAAGGGGTGGGTGTGAACAGAGAAGCCCTTACAGGGAATCAGACTTACTGTGCTCACCTCTCCAGCTTCAACAGCACAAAGTCTACTTCGACTATCAAGGCACCCCGGAAATAGCGGGTCACAAGAGAGTGATAAACATACAAAAGAAGTAGAGGAAAATGACAATAGTAAGGATTAGGAAAGAAAAAGCAGCAGTTCCCTGTTGCAGATCAGGCACAGTTATGAGCGTGACATGATGAATCAGCCCATTTACAATTCTACTGCGCTTGAACGAGAAATGTCCCCCCTTTGGGATTGGCCTATAGACACTACAGTCAGTGGCACCGTCCCAGGGGGTTATGCAAGTTTGAGTATCGGGAACAATTTTGGATCTATCTTGTTCACCTCGCCAAAAAGTTACCCATAGCCATCATCAGGGAAGCAGATAGTGAGATTGAATGCAGAAAAACACTTGTAGAAGAATTTGATTTGTGATCTTGATTTGTGAAGCAACTTGCATTTTAAATTTACAAAATTGTTGCTGATACAGGGCATGCCAATCAAATTCTCATAAAGAAAGGATATGTCATCAAGTCTATTTTAATCTTATCTAATATCAGAAACATGGAATCGGAGAACTGAACAAAAATGGGTATATAACTAAAGGAGGTAAAAATAATCTATGTCTTCCAGTTACACAATTAGAGAATAACACCATCAACATGTGTGTACCTGTTCACTTCGCTAGTCCCATGACTCGTGATCCATTTTTTCTGTCAACCCATCCATAGGTCAGCAATGTGCACAAACACATATCCACATATTCACAGATTCTTTCTGATTAACAAATACAATTCTCTCTCCCATGTAAACAGAACAACAAAAAGCATATAAAAATATATATATTTGATGTAGATCTATATGAGGAGTGTTTTGAAAAATAGGAACTAAGCACTGACACAGAATAAGAAATACCATTCCTTCATAAAAACTCAAGTGATACATGCAGAACAGGACCAATATACTACCCGTAAAGTATTTTACAAATAATATCCTTGAAAACAAGGAGCATACAAGAAAAACAGATTCAAAAGAATGACATACTAGATTTTATTTTAACCCATTCGTTGCCTCATAATTTTTAGCGCGGATGTCATGAAAGTTGGCAAAATTTGCCGCTCATGTTTGCCTATATGATGATACATGTCTTCTTCTTCTTCTTCTTCTTCTTCTTCTTCTTCTTCTTCTTCTTCTTCTTCTATCCCGTGGTTGGGGCAACCGTTGGGGCAACCGTTGGGGCACCACTGCATCGGAAAACCAGCTCTCGCCATGATACATGTACATCACGCTAATTACCTGGTTCTAATTCTGCTGTACGGAGTTTCATCCACAAGCGCAGCGTAGATTCGTATTCGGAAATAAAAGACGCAAATATCGGGACCAAATTTGCTGGAATTACTTTACTACTAGGCTTGCAAGCAATCGATAAACACAGATCTAGGCTTGCGTCAGCCGTCTGCTCTTGTAAAACGTAAACATCGAAATGATTTTAAAAATTCAAATAAATTCACTTTTTACTTAGATTTGCAGGTTATTCGAAATTATGAGTAAGATGGGAGGAAATGGGAAATAAGAAAAGTGAGAAATGTGACAATCGAGGACCCAGTGTCTGAAATATGTTATGAGTGCACTAGATCTAGATCTAGACCGTCCATAAACACTGTGACATTAGGCTGTAGTCCTGAGAAACGAGCTCAGCTGAAAATTAAAGCTGAAAATTAAAGCTGACAGAAGGAACGCATACCCCTGGCAACGAAAGGGTTAAACAGCAAAATCCTGATACCCTCATTTCTACTTTTTTCTACCATTACAAGAAACAAGAAAATATCTTAAAGATATTTTTCTTACCTGACAATAGCAAGTCGAGGTATGGTGAACATTAATGCTGGATCATATTCATCTATTGTGTCTTGAGTGAGCAAGCCCAAGCGAAGAGCTCTGTATAAAATGACAAACAGAAAGGGTATATATAATTATAGGACTAAATAACAAGAAACAAGAATACAGAAAAGTACAGATTTCATTAAAAGACTTCATAAGGTTATAAACTACAATATGTGACTAGTGAACATTAAAGCAATGTTCAGATACAGTTGAACCTGCCTTGGGGGCCACTTTCCATTTCCCCCCTTGCAGTTTTTCTATCTATAATTTAACTGTGTAAAACGGCCACCTGTCCAATGCAGCCGCGACCACCTTATTTTCAAGACGATCAACCGAAATTACTTGCCTAGGACAGCCACCCAATTCTCACATTGCCCAACACTTTGTCATAAATTATGTTTCAGCACGTGACCCTGTGGACTAGCCGTCACCTTTCGTTATTGTTCGTTCCTCCAATGAATGAATCAGTCATGCAGCATGACCAATCGGTAACAATACATTTTCAGCTGCTGGCAAAGGAAGCGTATGATCCCTTATAACTTATAAGCCCGCCCACAACTCATACACAAATCATAAGAGGGGTGACTGGTCACTGTTTCCCCAAAGACGCAACAATGGATGTCAACATGAATTTGCAACACAATGGTCGCTCGTTCTCTGAGTGGTGGCGACCCATTTGTTTATTTGTCTTGGCACTCGGTCTTCCGGGTCTGAAACTTTTTGTTTTGATTCACCCTTGCTCACGGTTTTCCTCATTTGATACATTTTGGAGAATTTAATACTTATTACCACAGTCACGAGACTTCGTCTCTCTCTGTAAAACAAAAGTGTTTCACGCATTCAGATGAATCCAGCTGTTGATGACGGCATCAATGTAGAAATGTAACCCATGTGCGGAGCCTGAAACCAACTCTAGTTGGGAAATCAGAAGGGAATGTTTGAAGAAACAACAATCCCCTTCCCCTTAACCCTCTCCCCCACCTGCCCCCGCTTAACGGCAGTCATAAGCCTATAACCACCCCTGGTTGGGACCTCAAAAGGGAATGGTTCACTTTCTTCATTTTCATCAGCCCTGCCTAAGACAGCCACCTGTCTTAGACGCCCACTTTTCTCCTTGACAAACGGTGGCCGTCTTACACGGGTTCGACTGCATAAATGTTTATACCTTTGTACAGTTTCTGAGAAAAGAACTGTGATCTCTTGAATCATGTCATACTCATGAGCTGTTTTGACAGGAACCATCGCACTCACATAGCTGTGAAAACAAAAAGTCAGTATAACATCACATTCTAAATAGTTATTTATGTTAATTATGATTAATACAACTTCAAAATCACACATTTTCCCCCAATTTCAAAAGTTATCCGAAAAAAACATGTAAACAACAAGAAAGTTTAACATGAACAATATACATTTCAGTACAACGATCTCATAAATGGCAAGTTAAAAGTGAAAACCACATGAAATAAGTCTTTAAGTTCTAATAAAAACAAACCACCAACAGCAAAAACAACTGACACAGAAATAAAAACACCATTAACAGCACCAATATCATTTTACACATCAACGCAGTCAGGATTTAAAATACTTTAAAAAGTGAAAATAGCGCCAAAAAACTTCAGAACGAAGCATACAAGATATATGCATAGCGCTGCTACAAATGGCAGCAATTTCACTTATAGGGTATTAAAAAGTTCTAAAAATTGGCAAATAAGCTGAGTTGGACAACATGGTATCTATTTTTATCTATCAGAAAGCTTTCAGTCCAAGTATCCATTTCTTTTCCAAGGAACAGGGTTCATTTTTTACACGCGCCCCGAGCCAATAGGCGCATTGGGTCAGAAAATGACCCATTGATTGCACATGCAGTGGGTCAATGGCCGCATTGTTCACACAGGCGCCCCACATGTCTTCTTTTTTGCTGTAAAATGTCAGATCTCTGCATGTAGTACATTTTACATACAAACTTAAAATTACCATCCATCCATTCATAAAACACTAGAGCAGGAAACTAGCATGCGAGAGGCGCATGATCGCTTGGCGAAATGTGATCGGCTGCCTATAATTAAATAGGTCACCGATGACTTCATTGCAGGTTTTCCTGATGGAGTCTACCGCTTTACTGGGTTTTAGAAGGGGTGATCGGTTGCAGCAAAAACGATGTCACGCAATTCAACAAATTTCATGCAAAAATTAGTCTTTAAGATCCAAAGAGATACAGACATCGAAAAAGTGATAGCAGAACTAGATTCTGCACTAAAAATCACAGGAAGATGCCAAATTTCATTCATATACTCCAATTCATTACTGACCTATGAACAGTAAAACAGTTTTTCCTCAAAATACGTCAAGACATGTCTCACTTTTTTGGTGATATTTTCCTCTCTGAAAGTCCCCCAAAATTTTGCCAACAAAAAATCACAATAACTTTTTTGTTTATCAATGGATTTAAAAAATTTTAAAACCAGAGTTCTCAGAATTCATTTTATTTTCATTTAAGCCCGTTTGTAAGTAATTCGGATAAAAATTTAGTATTTCACTGTCATTTCTAGTCAAAGGGAGGGCAGGGATGGGAATTTCAAGCATCACAAGCAGACATTGCTGGTAAGTCATTAATCCACTATTTCTCTGTAAAATTCTTACATGACATGTACCTTAACTGATACAAAAACAACTGATTGACCTGCATGTGAGCCTCAACCAGATTGTCTGAAAATTTTGCCCCCCCCCCCCCCCCCGAAAGAGCTTTTGTAGGTGTCATAAAGGGAAGGACTTCCGAGTAACGAGCGACCACCTCAACAAACACAATATAAAGAAGAGACCTAACCCTAACCTACCCTACTCCAAAAAAGAACCTGCAACGGTCCTTATGTAAAAGACCAGCACAAGTCCAAAATGAAAAGAAAAAAAAACCCAACCCCCCCTCCCAAAACAGAAGCATAACATGGCCTACTACTTTGCTATAATAGGGTTTGATACAATAACACAATAGAATTGGAATATGAATCGTCCATTTAGATCTAGATCTAGATCTAGTAATCTAAATAAATCTAGAATCTAGACTCTAGATCTAGAAGAACAAGTGAATAGGAATAGGAGGCCTAGTACCAAAGATAGTAAATAACAAGATGGGCCACTCAGCCAAAAAAGTGTCCGCAGGAAGTATGCTCTTTGCTTCAGATGGCGCTGCAGTCTGTTTTGAAGCTCTCTTTCGTTTTTCCAGAAGAAGAATAGGAATAGCACCTCCTTGCGTGCGCAGATCGAATGCTGTTCATCAGCAGTTCGGGTTCGTTCAGTACGGAGTTTTAGTTTTTTAAAATTTTAATGACCTCTCGCCTTTCATTCTAAAGTCAAATTAAACGAAGAAAACAATCACCCTTTCCTCCGGAAGAGGTTTTTTGTCAGCGTAACCATTTTAAAAAAGCGTTCTTCCGAAATTCATTCAAAAACTTGCTAGTTTCACTTTGATTTTTTAAAACTCAAGTAGGATAACTCTATTCGCTAAAGGTGCGCTTTTACGAAGAGGGCGCCACCGAATTTTGAGGAAACTTTTTTAATTGGCTCAAAGAGAGAAGTGGCCCCTCTTGTTATGTAGACTCTTTGCTTGTACTTGAACGAGAAATCCGCATCCGATTCTGAACACTCGAACAGAGGGACTCAGCTGATGAGTCAAAGATTCTAAATAAATAGTTCACGCACCTGATGAAATGTGTTTTACCAACATCAATATTACAGCACAACCTATAATAGGGTTTGACACAATAGAATTGGAATATGAATCCTCCATTGAGTTGATTGAGGTCTATAATGATCTATAACTCGGACTCAATCTAAGAATGAATCCACATGAACAGTCAAAAAACGAAATTCAAAATGGCCGCTCTAGCACGAAACTGAAAATAGATAATTTAGGTCGTTTTCCTTTTTCGTATTTCTACTCAGGTTCTGACAATTATGTCGGAAACGCCGACGTCGGCACGAAAACGAAAGTGCCGACAAAGCTGACGGGAGAGAAAGGGGGCGCTGGCAGTCGGCCAGGCCTCGCACTTCACACATTGACTTATACAGTGTACAGGTGGGCCTAGCGATAGCATCGGCTGGCTCGCGTGTCGTGCCGCAATTGTCGGATTTCAGACGATTGTCGGCAAACATGCAGGTCTAAACTGAGAACAACTCTCCATGCATGTTGCCGACAAACTTGACCCATCACTCACAAGACTGACCCATTGATTTTGGCCTGAGTGGGTCAATTGACCCATAGTCATTCATAGCAAAAATGAACCCTGAATGAAATTAACTTCTCAACTTCAGCATGACTAAGAACCTGTAAAACCATCAACGTCATCCATGGCCAAAAAAAAGAAATCCTCACTTACCTGAGCTCAAATTCAGCAAACAATTTGTCAAAGATAATCAGAGACTCCTTGATCTGAAATATCAAAATTAAAACAGTAAAATCACAGGTTTGAGGAACAATAAAAGGAATACAAACCACAAAAATTCAGTTCCATTCAGTATTACTTCTTTGCAAAGAAAACAAATTATTCACTAATACCCCCCCCCCCACCCCTCCCACCCCCAAAAAAACAACCAGATGACAAAAAAAGCAGTAAATTGAAAATGAAGGACAGAAGAAGCTAATAAGTTAATAAGTTAAGTTTAGGTTTTGAAGAAAACAAGCAATCAGCTTGTCCATAATATAAAGCAGAGAGAAACTTTTGTACCAGAATTGGAGAATCAAAGCCCCATCTTTATTCTCCAGAAATGCTGACTTTCATTTTCATCGTAACCTTTTCATAAGTCCTAGGTAGACTCAAAAAGAAATTATGAAACATACCAAAAGAGTATAGTCATGAACACTCCGAAGGCACTGTTCTCTGAGAATGTTTCGTAAGCTGTCAAGATTTTTCGTGAGAGCCCGGGCCAAAGGTCGCATAGCAGCACTTTCTGTTTCTCTGTTCATAATGCTAGAACCAGCTGCCAAGCACTGAAAAACACAAAGTATCAAAAGCACGGAAGGATATATATTTCAATAAAAGAAGAAATTAAACTGTGATACGACTGTTCATAAAAAGTATAATCTCTGCTCCTGCTTAAAGTTGAAGCTAGCAGACGGACGGGTTCGTTACTCGCGGACTCACAGCGAGCGGGTAATGGACGGCAATGCGAGCGCACTGCGAACCTCAAGACAGTTAGTTTTTTCGAACCAGTCCACAATTTTATTCTCTCAGTGAGTGGACGAACTCTAGCTAGCAGACAAGAGCGAGCGGACTGCGAACCTCAAGTCAGTTCCTTTCTTGGGTCCACTCGACGGGAGATTAAGCCCATCGTCTATTGTTTGTTAATAAGGCCTAATGTTTCAAGCCACTAGCCGTGCCACAGGGATTGAGAGAGGCTGGTGACGTAACACTTATGTGTGTAACGGGTAAGTAGTAACCTTTCACCTCGTGTGTCGGTTACACTGTGTATGTTGTCATTTCTCGCAAGTGAAGTTTAAAGAATTCCCAAAGGGCTTTTTAGGGGTGGGGGGGGGGGGGGGGTAGAGAAAATTCTGCCATGAACGCCTAGCTACAATGTGGGGCAGGACGGTGATTTTTTTGGGGGGGATGGGGGGGGGAGGGTAAGAAGTATGCAAAGGAAGGAGTCGCTCCCCATCCGACCGTCCGCTCGAATGCACTGAGTCTCTCATCCGTCCGCCAGCTCCCTCGCTAAACGCTTAATCCAGTCACTCTACAAGCTCAGTCTTTAACACTTGTCCTGGGCTTTGTGTTGACACAACAGTCATAAAGAAAAGAGCATATATACTTGTTCGCTGCAAGACTACGATAGATGTTCAATAGAAAAGAAGAAACAAACCACACCAGAGCACCTGCCAACAACCCACGCACTTGGTGATGTAATGTAATGAAAGCGAAACAAGAGATGAGCAGTCAGCACAACAGGCTGCAAAAGCACAAATTCACAGAAACAATGCAGACTGTTACATATAAAAGATATTCCAAGATGCTTACCTCCGCCCCAAACCAAAGCTGCCCGGCAAGGTTCTCCTGGATAATGTCATCTGGAAATTTGACCCGAAAATCTCGAGGGGCTCGTAAGTCTTTCACAGTCTCCTCCATCATCTGGAACACTATAGACAAAACTCGTGCCTGGGGAAAAAGACAAAACATACAACTCTCTAAACAAATATGCCCACAAAAACTGTAAAAACCCAAGAAATCTACGACTTTGATTCATCACTATTTAAGGTGCGACATAGTTTCAAGCATTCAAGAACAATAATAATATACTTTATAAAAAACAAGAAAAAAATTCTACCTCCTGGACTATTAAAAAGCAAGCACAAATAAAGACTGCTCCATTTCAAAAAATTTCTTTGCAGTGGTATTTAGAAAGCAAACATTTGAAAATAATTTTTCCAAGCCAAAAATTGTTCAAATAAACACTTGGCAACTGTAAAAAAAAAAATACATTTCTGACAAGAAAACAATTCAAATTCAACCTGGCAGGTACGAAGTTGATTCACAAGTGTTGTGCATCTTTCTGGATCTTTGCGAGCCTCAAAACTGTCAAGCTCTGCAGCTATAGAATTCAGTTCTTCATCAGCGAAATAGAACTGAGCCAACAAAGACTGGTCTGCCCTCTGCAGAAAAGAAAGCATGAAAGAAAAAAAATTAACCCATACATATTTTTCACATTGTTGAAAAGGTGACGTATCCCTTGAAAAGTCATATATGAGCCATTGAGCACATGTCCAAATATATTCTTTATGTTCTTCAAATCAAGTTCTTTCTATATTTGTTCTTTTTTTTCGTAAGTTTTACGGTACTTGCAACAAAATAAGATCATATAAGTGCCGAAGATTAGAGGTGTTGCAAGGGAGTAAAAAAAAAAAAAAAAAGGAGGAGAGATTTTTAAGGACGACAGACATTTCATAGGAAAGAAGGAGCAAACCACACCAGAGCACCCTCCAACCACTTATAAATGCTCTCTCTGGTCCTTAAGTTACTACTAGCATAGACAACAAAGAAAACATTTTTTTAAGTTTTAAGAGCCTGGAACTGTTCATTTAGGCCTAATATTACAAGATCTAATATAATAAAACCAACACTGGGTTCTAGGGTGGGGTCTTGGAAACTTGCCTTAGACATCTGGACTACAATCAGCCTCAAGAATGAAAGCCTCTCTAAAAGGTGTGTATCACGTTAAAAATTAACAAGGTTCCCTCGCCCTCGCTTCCAATTGTAGAAGCCATAAAACTTGTACTGGTCTTGAACAAAGTCACGAAGTATACAGACCCGGTAGGGGAAATCTTTTGCGTGATTTCAGATAGTTTCATAAAAATCTTACTGGTCTTGAACAAAGTCACGAAGAATACAGATCCGGTAGGGGAAATCTTTTGAGATTTCGCATAGTTTCAGTGCCCTCTTGGCTCAGGGTAACTAAGGTTATTTTTAGATCTAGATTATCTATGACCTACGTCTAGATCTAGACAGACAGACATAAATCATAGATCTAGTTTCGAGGCCTAGATCTAAATGAAGATAGCGGATGTCTTCGATGAACGATTGTTTTTTCTCCATTTTGGAGTTGGAAGAATCAATAAAAGACAATTTGAAGAAAAGAACAATGTCATAAGTTCAATCGAGCAGTCACCCTCTCTACTTCTCTGTCTCTCTAGGCTCCCCTCTTTTTCTACCTGCCTCTCTCTCTCTATCTCTCATTCTCTCTCTCTGTCTTCAGTGTATCGCTCGCCTTCTCTTTCTCTTTGTTTGTCTCTGTCTCTCCCCACCCCCAACCTACTTTCCCACTCTATCTTTCTCTCGTTCCATCCTGTCAACTGGGGCATGTGATGCAAGCACTTCCCCCTATTCTTTACCCCCTTCCCTCTCTCTCTCTCTCTCACACGCGCGCGCGCGCGCACAAACGCGCGCACGCACACACACACACACACACACACACACACACACACACACATACACACACACACACACTCTATCGGGTCAGGGCATTGAAACTTTCAGAAATCACAAAAAATTTCCCCTTCCAGGTCTGTATAGGCTACTTCGTGACTTTGATCGTGGTTACCAGGTCTGTATACGTTGAAGCACGTTTTCTCTTCCCTGCTATGTTTTACCATTGAATCCCATGCATAATATTGATGTCAACTGAAGGCCAAATTGGAAATGAATTTTCCATGACATGAATAAATACATTTAAAAAATCATTTTTTTAAAGTTTGTGTGTTCTCACGTTTTTAAACTAAAAAGCTCATTTTCTCAAAATTATATTTTTTATACACCCTACCTCGCAAAATGTGCAATTTCTCAAAAAGTTCTTGAGATATCTAAAAAAAATTTAAAGACCCCTGTGTTCAGCATTGAATTTCCTATAAGGTACAACCATTAACTCAAAATGGTCAAAATCCAACTTTTGGCTTTTGGTACCTTTCTAAAACTTTCTTGGAACTCTTTGGAAATTGCCTTCCCGTTCCACTGGCAGCCATTTGGAAACTGAATAGGCCTACTGATAATTTGACATGCATACGTGAAGATAGTGTGGGTTTTTTAAATTATTATTTTTGCCAGGGGGCCTCCCTCAAAGCCTCGTTATCAGGGGGGGCAAGCCCCCCTGAAACCCCCCACTGTTATGGCTAAATCTAGGGCGCCTTAGTAAACATCGTGGGTCCACCAAAGTTCAATCTGGCCAAAATAAATTTTTAATACACAAAAAAAGCAGAAAAATATTACTGTAATGTGGTAGAGTTCACTTAGCCTACATGGACACTTTGTCTTTAGCAATCACTTGTTTCTTATGTAAACAAACGGGAAGGCAATTTCCAAAAAGCCCCACTTTCTTTAGGCACACAAGTATATTTTGTCAGTGTCAGTTATCACCTAGAGGCAAAATCAGAGGCGCTTTTCTGTAGTTCTTACCCCACAATCGTTACCCGTACGCCAAAGTCACATGATGCGAATGCGCGATTGAAACAGTTTTATTGACGGGTCTTGATGACGGACCCAACTAACTAGTATTTGGACAAATTAGCTTGTTTTGAAAAGTAACAGCAGAACTACAATTAATATTGATCATTTTGTATATATGTCGCGATTAAAACATTTATCAGGCCATCATCAGAGAATTCTGAGTGGAAACAAAAGCAAAAGTAGATCTTAAGAAAGTCCCAAGTCAGAATGCCAAATCGATACTACTTCCATTAGGTATAGTGGAAATAACATGTACGAGCAAAGATCCAACACAACTTGGGGCGAGTTAACTACATGTACTAGATTCTAGATCTAAATCCGGAATTGATTTTTCCGCAAATAGTGCTCTGGGTTCCTGCTGACAAAAAGTTACGAGTGCTTCCCGCGATAGAGAAGAAGGCAGACTGAGTTTTTTTTTTAATCCAGCGCAACAGAAGGCACCAAAAAATCGGGATACACGCGATCGAAATCTGAAAAATCAGGATGCTTTAGATTTGAGGCGAAAGAAACAAATCGGGATGAGTAGCCAGGTCTGTTGGGGTAATCTCACGGCAGGGGTAAACTCAAGGCACGACACCGGCAAATGCAAACAACCAGGATGTGGGCGGCGCTTCTCTGCTGAAGCAAGCCTGTGTTGCCGGAAACTGCGTACTGCTGATAAGTAGGTTGACTACTTCTGGCAAAAGGTGACTGTCCTGCCGTGTATGTGCATGGGTGTGTTGTCAATTGTCAAATCATTGACTCGGCTTCAGGCGATGGAAAATGGGGGAAATGATGCTTGCCACCTAAATCTCTATGTTTTAAGCCTGCGGCTATGCGTACGGCCCTCCTCCCATACGGACCTTAGATTTAGATAGAAGTATGCTCACGGCCTTGATATTCACTCGGCTGGACTGCGTCACTTTATTTATCAATCGATATCTTGGCCAAGACAAAAATCGTGTATAACAAGATAGTTCACCCCTCTATAATTGAGCCAATTAAAAAAAAGTGTTCTGAATATTCGGTGGCGCCTTCTTCGAAAAAGTGCGGACTTTGCAATCAGATACCCTACTTGTGTGAAAATATAATAACTGTGCTATTCCTATTCTTCTTCTGGTGAAAAGAAAGAGCTTCAAAACAAAGACTGCGGCGTCATCTGAACCAATGTGCGGACTTCAGTGGTCACCTTTCTGGCTGAGTGAACTATTTTGCTAATGTACAATCTTTGGCCAAGAGAAGCTCTACGAGGTCAAGGTAATTTGCAAAGTCATTGGTCACTATTTAAAACATTGACCTGTAATATACTATGTCATTTTCCATAAGGAATGCTGAAATTTTCCATTGAAAAAAGGTCATCGTCAATGCTCTTGGCCTTTATAGCTGCGCGCTTCCCAATGGAAGTAGGTCATCCCTATAATGGCCTGCGCACTTCCCGGGTAACCTGGCTTGTAATTACGCCCTTTATTAAGCAGGGTTGGGTTGATTTAAATCAGTTGATTTTTTAAATTTAAATCAACATGATTTTTTAAATAAAAATCAGTGATTTAAATCACTTTTTTTTTCTTTTTTTTTTTAAATTCAGTTTTTACATATTTCAACATTCAGAATTCCCTTCCTTGGTTTCATAAAACAGATATAAGGTTAAGTAGACAAATATAATCATGTTTAAAAGTCTGCTTTCCCACCTTTCACTGTAAAATAATACAGTATTCAATTTACTTTTTTTTCGATAATTGAAATCAGAGCTGGGTTGATTTAAATCAGTTGATTTTTTATATATTTCAATCAACTTGATTTTTTTTTTTTTAATCAGTGATTTAAATAAATTAAATCACTTTTTAACAAATGTATTCAGTTTTTACATATTTGAACATTCAGAATTCCTTTCCTTGGTTTTATTAAACATATAAGGTTTAGTAGACTAATATAATCATGCTTAAAAGTCTGCTTTCCCCCCTGTCACTGTAAAATAATACAGTATTCAATTGACTTTTTTTCATAATTGAAATCAGGGTTGGGTTGATTTAAATCAGGTCGATTTAAATCAGTTGATTTTTTAAAAATTTTAATCAACTTGATTTTAAAAATAAAACTCAGTGATTTAAATCACTTTAAAAAAATGTATTTTGTTTTTACATCTTTAAATATTCAGAATTCCTTACCTTGGTTTTATAAAACAGTATATATAAGGTTAAGTTAATAAAATCATGCTTAAAAGTTGCTTTCCCCCCTGTCACTGTAAAATAATACAGCATTCAATTTACTTTTTTTTTTCATTATTGAAATTAACATTTTCTTTTTCTTTTTAGACAAACACAAGCGCGCGCACGCACACACACACAACTGTAATAAAATGCAAGTTTATCTATGCATAATTACCCCCCCCCCCCCCCTTCCTTTTAGGCTGACATTTTCTTCATTTTTTGTCTGTAGCCATAATTCACTGATACATATATATACTATTATATATATAGCAGATTAAGGCTTTCTTTTGCGGTTGCTTAAGTTAATCATTAGTTAGAATAAAGACAATGCATTTTGCACTAAAAGAACATACTTTTAGCAACCAAAAATCCCAAACTGTGTCGACATTTTAAAAAAAAATATTTTAAAATTTTAAAAATCTGATTTAAATTTTAAAAATCATGATTTAAATTTTAAAAAGATTTTTTTTATTTTTATGAAAAAAATCAAAAAAATCACCAACCCTGTTATTAAGGGCCCTGAGCACTTCCACTCCAGGGTTTAAGTTTGTCTACTTGTGTCTGGTTTGATATTTTATGAAGTTATGTGTTGCCTACAAAGACTAGCTTATTAGGTGAAGTGGAGGGCCGTAAACATAGCCTCGATGCTATGCGTACGGGAGGGCCGTATGCATAGCCACTTTGATGTTTTAAAGCGTATAGGCACTATATGCAAACCCCCGAAACGAAACTTTAAAGAGTAACGCCCACGCACCACCAAAACTTAAAGGAGGTAATTTGCAGGTTTTTATTTAATGAGTATATACACGCACATTTGTGCATAACGGGGAGCCCTACTTAGGTGTCTTAGGCATGTTTCGCTTCGGTCCCTTACCTTAACCCTTGGCCTCTAATCCTAACCCTGACTCTTAACCTAACCCTAACCTTAGATTCTAGGGAGTGTATACAGACCCGGTAACTGGGAACAAAGTCACAAAGTATACAGACCCGGTAGGGGAACTCTTTTGTGATTTCGGAAAGTTTCAGCGCCCTCTGGGCTCAGGGTCACAGAATTCTGTGCTCAGGGTAGACCTAGATTCTAGGTTCCTCTAGATCTATGGCCTCGGTCTAGATCTAGACAGACAGACATAATTCATTGATCTAGTTTCGAGGCTAGCCTAGATCTAGATCTAGAATCTACATCTAGATCTAGATTAGATCTAGATATCTAGATCTAGATCTAAATGAAGATTGCAGATGTCTTTTCGATGAACGATCGTTTTTCCTTCGTTTTGGAGTTGGAGGAATCACAATTTGAAGAAAAGAACAATGTCATAATTTCTCTCGAGCAGTCATCCTCTCTCTCTCTCTCTCTCTCTCTCTCTCTCTCTCTCTCTCTCTCTCTCTCTCTCTCTGTGTATCGCTCGCATTCTTTTTCTTTGTTTGTCTCTGTCTTTCTTTCTCCCCACTTATTTCCCACTCTATCTTTCTCTCGTTACCTCCTGCCAACTGGTGCATGTCATACATTTTGCTAGCACTTCCCCCTGCTCTCTCTCTCTCTCTCTCTCTCTCTCTCACACACACACACACACACACACACACACGCGCGCACACACACACACACACAAATACACACCCACACTTGAAACTTTCTGAAATCACAAAAGAGTTCCCTTACGCCTTACCGGGTCTGTATACTTCGTGACTTTTTTCCCGGTTACCGGGCCTGTATACACTTCGTAGATTCTATCCCTAACCCTGACCCTAACCCTTGATCTAGTTTTTAGATTAGATCTGAAAAACGCACATTGGACCGGAATTAAACGCGAAAATCTTAACAATCGCCGTGGAAGTACCTCTGGACTAAGTTCAAAAGGCTGTTCAAATAAATAGTGTCTCAGTTCAGTAGATCTAGATTCTAATGCTTTAGAATTTAGAGTCTAGAGTCTATTTAGATTCTAGATCTAAATCTAGATCTAGATCTAGATTTAGATTTAGATCTAGATAGAATCTAAGTCAAGTCAAGAAGAGCCTTTGTTTACTTGTGCCTTTGCCTTAGAAAGACGCCTTAGAGCCTTAGTATTGTCTTAGATTTGGACCTCTAGAGTCTAGAGTAGAGCTCTACTCAGCTGTAACTGTTGCTATTCAGACTCGGAGTGTACAAAATGATCCAAATAGAATCTCTAGATCTAGATCTAGATCTAGGCTATCTAGATCTAGATCTAGATCTAGGAATCTAGATATCTAGATCTAGATCTATATCTAGAAACTAGAACTTTTAGGTGTCTTGACAAGCGTCGATTTTACTTCCGACACAATTTCTAGACTTCTCAATAATAAGAGAAGAAAAACAGAGAAGAGTAAACAGACGGTGCTACCTACCTTTGGCCTGTACAACCACCTCCTTAGTGAATTCATGTTCGGTCACTGGACATCAAAAATACGTTATGTAGCACAAAATCATCCTTTAGTGAAAATCTAATAAAATGACTTTGCGTGAAACATCCTTTTGCAAATCTCTTTCTTCCTCGTCTGCGACTGTCACCAATTGTTCCGGAACAGGAAACAGGCCAATTGGAAAAACAACACAGGTTTCACGAAGTCCCAGATTTATTGGTGTTAACAGTAGGCCTAAATGTACAACAAAAATCGACAATTTATTGTTACTGTGCGTAACTTCAGATTAATATCAATGATATATAACTATAATAATGTGTCGATTTGTTATATTACGGGAAAAGAGAAGAGTTCTGGTCGTGCTTATATTTTGATAATGGGGAAGTCAAATTAAATTCTAATTCTGGACAAATCTAGAGTTTGACCCCATGAAACGAGGTCACGAAAAAAACGATTTCTTTGCTGACCCGATGAACCCCCTTGGCCTATTTTTGATTGATCAGCTGCAAACACATGTACTGAGCTCATTTCACCCCTTGTGACACAGATCACGAATCTACATCAACAAACAATGTAAAATGTGACGCGTATTTTGTGGTGTCCCAAGACAAAATTAGCCAACGTAGTCATTATCCGATGGTGAGAGGCGTGTTTTTGAAGGAACGTTGTTGCCAAGCTTTGCCTATGTCGACCTAACGGTTTCAGGTTCTTCTTCGCCCGGGACGTATCTGATTGGCCTATACTCATACTGTTGTTATCTGTCTTCGAGGAGGCTATTAATTAACATGCCGCCTGTCTTTGTGTTGGCGCGTCTTTGTTTAAAACACCAGCGACCAAGATTTCAACTGAGAGAGCTTGCGTTTTTGGTTCCTGCTTTCACTGTCTCCAAAAAGATGATGGGACTGAATACATCAAAGTGGGAGATAAGGATAGAGAGGGGAGGAGATATATATACATATATATATATATATATATATATATATATATATATATATATATATATATATATATATATATATATATATATATTTATATATTACACAGAGAGAGAGAGAGGGGGGGGGGGGGCAGGCAGAAAGGCAAACGGACAGACAGGTAAATTTCAGAAGAAAGATAAGCAACCACACTACAGATCTCTTAAGAGACCAAGGAATATGCACCTTTTGAAGGAGAGCCGTTATCGGTGGAATATGAGAGTTGAATATAAGTAAATACAGTGGAAACCTGATATAACAGGGATGGTGGGACCAAAGACAAAGAAGTCCTGTTATATCAGAACCCCTGTTAAACCAAAATTGCAAGGAAAGTAAGCATTTGTGGACTAATCCAGCTGTATTTATTCATGGGTAGGCCTAGTTTCAGTTGCCACAGATGCCCACGAACAGAGGTTTTAGCTATGTGGCAGGCCTGTGCATGACACATTACGCGTTCGTGTAGCTAGGCTAGATCGAAGTCTGCAGCACACAGCAGCCCTCTCTCGCTTCTCCCGCTGCGTGTGCTTGCTGCAGTGGCGTGGCTTGCGTGGGCTTGCACTCACTCTCTCTCTCTCTCTCTCTCTCTCTCTCTCTCTCTCTCTCTCTCTCTCTCTCTCTCTCTCTCCCTCCCTCCCTCTCTCTTTCTCTCTCTCTCTCTCTCTCTCTCTCTCTCTCTCTCTCTCTCTCTCTCTCTCTCTCTCTCTCTCTCTCTCTCTCTCTCTCTCTCTCTCTTACTTTTTACACATTGTTAACGAGCCTTTGTCCATGCTATAACCGATTGGACTCCGATTAGGCCCTGTTATTGCCGATAACTTTTGATCGAGACAAAGGGTAGGGAAAAACGGGGTTTTTTTTAAAATCCCTGTTATTACCGGTTATTACATGGTTTCCACTGTAATCGGTCCTCTTCCATTGCTAACTGGTTGGACTGTGTCATATTAGCAAGCTTACAAGGGTCTCAAACTGGGGGGGGGGGGGGGGGGGGGAATAGTAATTGGTGACCCAGGGCCTCATCAAGTATTATAGAGATAGAAAAAAAAGGGTTTCAATTTCAAGTATGTAAGCTTTCTTTAAAAAAAATAGAATCCATTTTTTAATTTTTTTTTTAAAGTACGACCTTCCTTTTTTCAGTCTTTATTTTTAGCTGCTCACAACATGACTGGTTCATCGTGGTCTAAGGGTGCTGTGTTCACCTCTTATTCAATAGAGTTCGAAACCTGGCAACAACGAAAAATGTTCTTCTAAAAAATGTTCTCCTTTCACCTCCTTTCCTGCTCTCTTTTCACGTTCTTTCATTATTCATTTGCTTTCATCTCAAATTTCTGCCCCCCCCCCCTTTTTCATCCCCTGGACCCCTAAGTCTTTCTCCTGCTACTCCTGGCTCCTTATTCTTACTGAACTGCTGTCTTTCAGCCACACCCTGATCTTTGGGCAGGTAAGATCGAACACCTAGCCTTGTTGGATAAGGAGAAAAAATCTCAGAGGTCCCGTGAGCAAGTTGGGCACGTTAAAGATCAGTGATGATGGGGATCAAAAGTGAAAAAGGAGGAAAATGTCGCGTGACATATAAAAGTTAGTTTTCCAATTAAAAACTCCCATCTTTAAAACAACTTGAAGGGACAGATAAAAGCTAAAATAACTATACTTACATTATCTTCAACTTGTGTGGGCATACAAGCATCAGAGGGAGTCATCCCCCTGTTAACATTTTCTTCTCTTGTTGGAAGGCCCTTGCAATGAAGACTGGTGTCTCTTGAAGGCCTTCTTGATGGCACTCTCTTTGTTCATTCTGGCTTTTGCAATTGTTGTCAGAGTGTGCGCTTGCTGCTCTAAAGCTGTCTTCCTCTCCCCTTTTTCTTCTCTAACTTTGTTCAGTTGCTTCCTGTATCTGGCATGGGAAGACTTCATAGAGCACACAAGGTTAGGGTTGGCAGCAGTGTGCAAGCTTTCCCTACTTTTGAAGCAGGCCACAGAAGTGTCCCTTGACATCGGGGAATATTTGAGGGTCTGGACAGCAGAAAATGTAGACACTGTCATGTTGCCTGACTTAATCTTTATGTCTTTCATCCTGGAGAATCAGTATTCGACTTGCGACCAATGAAATATGGAGAGACATGCTCTGGCTAACTTTTTGAGTGTAGGAAACTTGTTCTGCTAGCTCGACCATGCATCCACTCTCGCATGTGTATTAGTGTTTGGGGTGATATTATACTCCTTGATTTCAGTGGCCAGCAAATCAATTTCTACAGAGGTTAAATAGTGTGGAAAATAATCCATTCGATTATTGAGAGCTTTTCCTAATACTAATACTGAAGGGTAAGGCACTTCTGGATCAAGGGCAGAAAGGCACGCAATGAACTTGTTGTCAAACGGCAGGATTTTCAAGAAGTGTTTGGCACAAAACCTATAGGCCTTTGAGACAGTCATGAGAAAACTGTTTTGATCAGCATAAATCTAACCTTCGAGGAGTTTCAAAGTTGTTTTGCCTATGAACAAGTCCCTCAAGTCAAGATTGTTTTCCACACTGCCAACATCAAGTTTCAGGAGCTGCTTTGGAGTGAGGTCCACAATTTTCTCTGGCCTGAGGAAGCTAGCAAGGAATTTCCTCCGAACCGCTTCCTCGTACATGTGTATAGCTCAGCCACATTTAGCATGTGAACAAAAAACGTGCGGACTGCACAGTCGCTAAAATTTGAAGTCAAGTAGAGGCTGCAAATTATAGTTCTGCGAGCCTTAATTGCCCCTCGGACCGTGAGTTTGAGGCCCTTGCTTTGTCAGAAGTTCTGACAAATCTATGACATTTTCGAATCAATTCTCCCATGATAGGCCTATCCCTGCAGTTCTCGAGCTCTTGTTCACTGAAGTTCACTCCTCAATCTCTTGCATTATTCTTTCGGAGAGAAATAATTAAGCACGTGTGTTGTGTGACGTAATTTGTCGTACTACTACTTAAGTCGAGTATGCCCTTTTCAACCCTCCTTTGGAGTGAGGGTGGTACAAAGTTCATAGCTTTACTTTTCCTGCTGATTTTGTGCGGTAGTTTTGTGCTTTGCATGAGAAATGGATGAGCTTTCTTCCAAGACTTTCAAACGCCAACATTTGTCTTTCTGGGTCAAGTAACTGTGCCCATGACTTTGCACATAGGGGTAGATATTTTTTTTTAAAAATAATTACAAGGAAGAGAAACCTGACCAACTTAACTCACTGGAGATTTGCGGAGTCTCTTAACTTTCACCTTGCCTTACTTGACATCGGAGCTAAAACCGTTCAATTTTATTTCACGTCTTAGCTTTTGGGCATGGTTATAGCTGTAGCTCTAGTGTTTTGGGGCAATGGTTATTAATTTTTATAGGCCTTAATGTGAGCTTTACCACCAAGCTCAAAGTGTATAAAACAGTAGTTCTGCCATCTCTCCTCTATGCTTGCGAAACGTGGACAGTCTTCACTGGCATGCCAAGCAGCTCAATGCCTTCCACATGAGATGCCTCAGGACCTGCTTAGTATCAAGTGGCAAAACAGAGTCCAAGACGCTGAGGTACATGTACTCCAGCGGGCCGAGTTGGAGAGCATATTTACGCTATCCTATTACGCTCTCAGCTCCGGAGGGCTGGCCACGTTCACTGCATGGACGACCCTCGCCTCCCAAAAGGTTACTCAATGGTGAGTTGACTATAGGTAAAGGTTCTCTCGGAGGTCAGGACGAAAAAAAAAACCGCATCAGAGATGCTCTGAAATCATCCCTGAAGCGATGTGGATATTCCCCATACTGACGGGGAAGAAGCTGCTCGTAAGCGCAAAGCTTGACGCTCCATAGTAAGGTCTGGAATCGCTAAATTCGAAGGAAGACGCATCAGCAGAAAAGAATGGAGACGGCAGTTTAGAAAAGACCTAGAGATCCTTACCAATCAGTCTAGTTCGGCCCAAAACATCCCATGCCCCCACTGGCAATAGACATTTCTGACAGACATTAGGCTCTCTTATGAAATTATGAATTTTATCCACCCAACATGCTTCAGGAAAATCCAAGGGTCTGTTGTTGTTGTTTGTTGTTTGTTTTTTTGTCGCTCCTGTAAAATTTGAAAAACATGACTTACCATAGTTTACTTGGCGGCCCTCGGTGTATTCCACACTGAATCACAATTAAATAATATATTATTATATTATTACAGTGCCGTTGTCGTCAAACTGAACGGATTGAGCGTCAATGAGTTGTCTACAGTACTAGTGTTGACTGAAGGAGAATAGACTCCTGACTTTTAAAAAAAATAGACATTGCAATGGATACAGTGCAAACAACCATGATCACTTTTATTCAAAGTTTAACCCTTTCCCTGGCAACTGGGTGTAACACACCCAGGGACCCTGTTTCGGTATCAATATTTCTAACTACATACAAGATACGATGATAAGAATTTTTGTAATCCTCAAAAGAGTTGAAATAAATGTGCTCAGCTCTCAAAATGATTGTTCAAAACAAGCTTTATCACTTATAATCATATTTAAAAATTTTAACCGGTCCCTGGCAACCTGGGCGTAACACACTCGTTCACTTCAATATATATAGTGAAGAAAAATGTCTTCCTCACTTGGGTAACAACCTTACTTGCTTAATACCATTCATTGATTGAATATGAAGAAGTGATAAAATTATAAGAAATATTGATTTTGGTGGCACTTAAATGTAGTATTTCTGCAAGATTGGTACATTGTATATCATACGGACGCGCACTCTTACAAACACGGATGTCTGACGGGGATCATAATGCGTCACATGTATACAAGGAGGCTACCGCTAGTATTAATAAAGTGTCTTTAAAAGATAACTCAGAAAGTAGAATAGTCAAATATCATAGTCCTAGTCTGTTAACAAGGTAGCATTAGTCCAAAGATTTAGACCAAGTTTTGCAATAAAGCACAGGATATTTCTTGTAATTAGCTAGCTGCAGAGGCTGCAGTTTGATGGTGTCTTGTGGCCTCTTTTGTTTGGCAGTCAGGGCAGAAAGAACCAGCTGGGTTTTTTTTATGTCTGCCCTCTTTGTTGGATCATCCACAGTATCCATCATTTTCTTTTTGTATCGAGACAGACATCTGATGGTGACAGGACATGATGAGGAAATGCTGTACCATTTTAAGACAGTTTCATGTTTTTTCTTCGGGATCGTGCCACAGTGATCGACTGAGACTGAGAGTGAAGTAATGGGCTCTCTCAAGCAGTACTTTGAAGTAAATAAGAGCTCAACTAACAAACAAGAGTTGCGTGTATTACACCCAGTTGCCAAAAATAAGATGGGTCAATATTTTCCTATATAATACATATACGGGTGTGTTACATCCATGTTGCCGGTTAAAGGGGTATAAAAAGGCTGCCGGGGAAAGGGTTAAAGAATTATTTTTAAAAAGTATAATTATGTATAAAAAAAAGGTTGATGGCCTATCAGCAACTTAATTTTGGTAAGACTGAAGGCACGACTTAATGTTTCTGAAGTAGATAGTGTTTATCTTTCTTCTTCTTCTTCTTCTTCTTCACATTGACGTCTATAGTGTGCCAGTTCGGCCCTTCGCTGTCGCACACAGGAGTTCGATTATCATGTGGGAAGACATCTTTAACGTGTATCTTATTGCTGGGACTCTGTATCGAATCCTTCCACCCGGGTCGGCCCTAATATGCAGTATGGTTAAGCAGCCCGCCCCCTAAATGACCTAAATAGTATCGATGGGGGCGTTAAACTTCTAAAATTGCACCCCCCCTCCCCCTTTCTTCTTCTTATTGTTATTAGTACTCTTATTATTATTAGACAAGACAGAATTTTCAGGGCGGAGGTCGGCTTACGATGGCGCGAGAGTCTCCATGCATCACTTCGCGAGAAACATTACAACTGATGGCAGACGCCTTCGACGGAGATACGGGTAATCAACTGAGACGATAGCCAGCTTGTACAACCGGATAGAAGCGAGGAACAGAACAGGGGGTCTCCCAGTCGGCAAAAGCTCCTTTCGTTAAATGTGTCGCCCTGGGCGTTGCTCCGACACAACAGAATTGGGATGTGAAAGAAACAGCAGGCCGTTGCGACCAGGGCCATGCAGAGCCTTTGTCATACTTTCTGAACCTTGAAGCTGGCAAGCATTAAGGGCCCCCCTGCACCAAAATGGCTAGAAGTTCTCCCCGTCTAAAATAGAAAGACTGAAGTACAAGATCGACCGGTGGCCTCTGTATCTCCCGAGTTTCTAAAGAACATTCAGTGCAGTAGTGCACAGCAAAGATGTTGTAAATACACCCCTTTCCCCCTTGCCTGCATCACTTCGTATATTTTTAGTATTGAATCGTCTCACTAAAATAAAATTATTTGAGTATTTAAGTACAATAACAACATATTATATTATCTCACCAATTTGGAAGTCTTATCTTTAATCAAGACTCTTGAAGGCTACATGTGGCGGGTAGCCTATGGTAGTCAACCTCTTTCCTTTTTTTAAATAGCTGGAGGTACTGGCTTAAATTATGATAGGGCGTATAGGTTATCACCTCTTTAAAAAAGAAAAGAATAAACTCAAAAACGTTGAGGGAAAAAGGCCCAAGGTGATCATATAATACTAGATAGATCTATTAGTGTTTCAGACAGAGAACTATATATCAAAAGACAAATAGATTTTACAAATGTACAAATATTGATTCACTTTGAATTATTGATGAGACAAGAGTATACTGTTTGCGGGCCTACAAGTAAAATCCCACAATATTATGATCTGCGCAAACTGCATTTTGCAGAGTCTGCATTCCTTCACTTCTTCTATGATCTAATTAGGGCCTTTATACATTCAATAGGACTACATAGTTTGGTCTGACAGAAGATTTTGCCCTCACTACTATTTTTCATCTCTTGGAAAGCATTAGATCTAACAATTTTTTCAGGGAAATTCTGGTTTACATATATTGCAAGTATAAGAAATGTATGTACGAGGCTTGGTAAAAGGTGCTCAATTTCCATGATTATTTTATATTTAATGAAAATGTTAATAAAAATTGAAACACTCAAAAACAAACAGTGCAAATGGCCCATGTGACAAAAGCTGTTTTCAGAAAACTGACTCGGGTGTAGTGGCCTTGTCTTTAAAAATGAGGAAAATCTCACATTCAAATGCTAAAGAGAACTTTAATTCTGGATCTTCACTTCTTGCGGTAAATACAACCACTTCAGGACCACCATGCTCACAGGAATTAGGAGGTACAGCAATCTCTCACAAACTGCAGCACTATCTTAACTGTCAATGATTATAATAATCTAGAATGGTCCAATCCCAGAGCAGTGAATTGTTTCTAATTCTGTACATGTTCAGAAAAGAGTAACATCTGTTGATCAATTTGCATGAATTAAAATTGTATCTATTGCCATAAACAGCATGACAGGTGCCACTCCCTTGTTTCCATTTTAAAATTTCTCTACACATATGTAGTGGTTAACAGATTAAGCTCTTGAGAAAAGACCTATGGAAAGCTTGTCAGCATTCAAGAAAATCTCAACACAACTATACACTGTCAGGATTTGAAACAATTATATGCGACAAAAACATTTTAGTTAAGTTACAGTAGAGGTTTTACGGCGCTAGCAACTGCATAAGGTCATATGAACGCCAAGGGGTGGATGTCAATAGAGAAGTCCTTACAGGGAATCAGGCTTACTCTGCTCACCTCTCTAGCTTCAACAGCACAAAGTCTGCTTCGACTGTCAAGGCATCCCAGAAATAGCCGGTAACAAGAGTGTGGCAAACATGCAAAAGAAGTAGAGGAAAAATGACGATAGTAAGTAAGGACTAGGAAAGAAAAAGTAGCCCTTCCCTGTTGCAGTTCAGGCAGTTATGAGCATGACAATGATGAATCAGGCCATTTACAATTCTACTGTGCATAAGAACAGGTTAATGTGAAAATGTGTACAAATTCATAGAAACAGCTACCTGAAAGACATGGAAAGTTGATACAAATTTATTTTTTATTTTTTCAAACAAACAAAAAGTGATACGAACATTTTACAAAATTAAAAAGACACATTTATGAGACACAAGGTTTTATGAAGAGTAGGGCCTACATTGATCACAAATTGGGTGCAAGACAAACTTTAAGTTCCTCTTCATAGAACTTAACCTCTTCTTGCCTTACTTACTCTCACTGGTTTGTATAGGACTCTTAGCCAAATGAGGAGAAAAACATGCTAATCACAATAAGAAATAAGTCCACATTTTTCCTTTTACATACCAGATATCTAGTTAACAAAATTCATCTGCTAGTGCAAAAATTTAATACGGGCCGAAATATGATTTACTTTAGCAGCATAATTAAATAGGCTTGAAATAGAGTCTCAATAACTTTTTGATCAGTTTGCAAGAAAGAAATTGTATGCTTCTTCCACCAACCAAAAAAAATTCCACAAAGTATGTTTCATAATTCAAGAACTACTTTAAAACATATTGGCCTTAAAATTCACAGAGGATGGTCGTTTTGAAAGATTAAGAAAAAGTTCACATCTGTTAGCATGGGAGAATGTTATATCCATGAGGAAATAAAACTGTGACGGTTCTTGATTATATGAAGTGCAAAATTTTAGAAATAATTAATTAACACATGACATTAGCATACTTCAATTTAACTTCACAAATTGACAAATAACCATGTATTGCAAGGAAAATATTACATAACACTTCAAGTTTCTATGAGCTTAATGCTAGATCTCTCTGCAGGTTTCATAGTTTCAGGAATAACCATTCCAAAAATGCCGTCACCTCAAAATGAATCACATGAGAAATGTTGGCCATTTCTATTCAGAAATGAGTCAGATAATACAATAAATATACTAAATCACACTACACATTCATCACTAGCGGCAGTGGTGTTGAATTTCTTATAACATTTTGTACTAAATACAAATAATTATCTGCAATTCTCTGCATAAGGTTGAGATTACATTCATCGCATCACTTAGAGTCAAGTCAAAATATTAATCCACATCCACTTACTAAATAATATAAGTAATCTCATTCAGCTGAGTGACCACATTTTACATTCTGGATGCCACACGTTTTGTATTCAGTTTGTTTCAGGCACGACATTATAAATTCATGTATATGACACAAATAGGGCATAGTGAAAAAAGAGAGAGAGAGAGAGAGAGAGAGAGAGAGAGAGAGAGAGAGAGAGAGAGAGAGAGAGAGAGAGAGAGAGAGGGGGGGGGCTTCTCCAAAAAAGATTTTCAATTTTCTGATTATGAATATATGTGGGGCTCTGTGAGAAAAGGGATAGATCTACAGCTCATTGCCAACCTCCTTCCATTGCTTGTTTATATATTCTATTAGAATAGCTTTCCTCTGTTGTTTCAAAAGCAGCAATGAGTGCTTCCATGTTAATTGAATAAAAATTATCCAGTGCAATGCGAGGGTACTCCTTTTTGCCAGAAGGGAAACTGAAAATTTTAGTGTTGCCCTTGGTGCTTTCGACTTAATGGAAAGCCGAACTCATCTCAGTATTGAAAACATACGGGAAACATGACGCAGTGTAGTGCTGATATTGAAACAAAAGCCATCTCATTCTCTCAGGTGACGTACGGCGGGTTCACCAAGGTCAGCACTCGAAAGCGAAACTGAAACAGGATCCAGTGTGTCGGCACTCTCCCACTGACACTGAACTGCACTATCAAAACTGGTATTAGATGACCACAGAAGCACTGCCTCAGCTATTGCCAACATTCCTGCTTCGTATGCCCTTCTTACTGGCAATTTGCCAAAAATAGGAAATGTAGAGACAATTTAACATCCTTCTCAGCTGAAACTATAGAGATGACCGAACTGAAATGCACAGTATCTTGTCACGCGGATCTAGCCATATGTTTAGTGAATAGATTGTAGGACTAAGCACTCACTCAAAGCTATAAGATTACTGAAATTTCAGTAGCTTATTTTAAGTTTTTTTGGTTCTCCCAATTATATCACACTGCTGTTGACATTTATTAGGCAGGACACAAGTCCACTTTCTCTTTGCAATTTATCTCACTAACTGTATAGGTACTAACATTCAAAAAGTTTTCTAAAACATATAACACAAAAATCAAGACACAAATATAATGTCAATGGTCTTGCAAGAACAATTTTGAAAATCAATAGCTTGCATTTTGTACCCTCCAAACACTGACATACACAGGCTAGAAAAAACCTCAAACCTGTAGTACGTATAAAGCTGCATAAGAAAATATTCGCATTTTACAAACCTACATCTGCATCCACAGTCCCCTCCTTTTTCTCTTTTCCATCTACTGCAACATGAAGAAATTAACATGCTCTGAATGAATAGTAGTAGTGATGTACTCACAATTCAATAGACACACACACACTGAGGGGGATAAAAACAAAATAAAAATAGGCAATGACAAGCACTCTCACTCACTCATCCAGCATTTTGCTGTTTATTCAACTGTACTATGCTGTGGTTTGGTGATAGATATTTCAATGGTATCATCATCTGAAACACTAAATAATGTAAAGTCATTTTTGTCCACAAACACTCACTTTCTACAAAAGCTGACATATTTTCAGTTAACACACTAGAACGCTTCCTGTCAAGACCAAAAACATCTTTCTTGTACAGAAAAAAAAAGATTTCTCAAGTATATTTTTTCTCATCACAGCGAAGGATTTTCTTGAACCACAGAGTTAGTGATCTGCATATAAAGGACAAAGTTTCCAAATTATGATTTGCAAAGCAAGCCAGTATATCGAGGTCCATGAAACACTAACCTACCACTTTTGCTGTTCATTTCTCAATTTTTAAAAAGCTGTGACAACCATTTTGACCATTAACACTTTGCCGCCACAATGCTCATATAGTAAAAACTCTTGCCATCAAAGGCAAAGGCATTTGTGGGAAAATCCAAAGAAATTGGGTGGAAAACATCGCCAATTGGCCAAATGAGGCGGCAAAGTCTTAAAATAAGTTCCTAAGCACCTTAAATACAAATGAATAAGCACAAACCAACAGACAACCATTTTGACCATTAAAATAAGTTTCTAAGCACCTTAAACAAAAACTAATAAGCACAAACCAACAGAAAAAGAAATTACAATTAATAACAATAATAAGATACCTCAATTAATAACAATAATAAGATACCTCAATTAATAACAATAATAAGATACCTAATAGTTTATGCACAATTGGGATCAGAGTAGAAAGTTATATTGAATCGATGTACAAGTAACAACCAGATATCAAATATAAGACTTTTGAGTACAAGTACAATACAAGTAGAGGGGGCCATGGCTATAACTGAACAGGACTGCTGGGACCGACACGATATCCCCGTTATAGCTGAATCCTATTATAGACAAGGACTAAGTTTACATACATTGCAACTAATGATTAACGAATGAGATCATTTTCATTACATCAATTACCCACTACCAATCGACAGTTATTGTTCTTTCCTTTCCTGTGGTATTTTTTCCCCTCATTTTTATTTTATTTTTTGTAGTATCTAAAACTTGTCGAAATTGACTAGACAAACCGTAATTTGAGATGCACGGGTAATACTTTCACTGATAATATTACATTCAGGCATAGATTATATGAACACTGAAAACTCAAAATCATGGACAGCTTGTACAATTTGCCATTCCCAGACTGATACTGATATGGGTCACGACGCAGTGGAATCAGGCGCGCGTCAATTTTTAGGCACATGGAGTTATTGATATCATCTTAAAGCTTGCTTATTTGCATTGCTTTTAATGAAAATATTACCCATCAATCTTGAGTAGAAGTTGAATGAGGAGTGGATAGTCCGGTTTCAGAGGTAAAATTAGTACGAAAATGGCCGCCAAAGTTTTGTGACATCCAAAGCTGGAGAGTCCTTGGAAACTGCAAATTGACATTTGTTGTGCCTTTGATCGGCATCTTTCAGTAAAATCCACCATTAAATATACGTTTTTAAATTACATAAAAGGTGTAGAGCCAAAAAAGGAAAATTTGTTTTAAATTGCCAAACAGCCATATAAATGCCAAATTTTTTTATTTCATTATTTTGACAAGCGCCTAATTTCACCAAGATACCTCACATATATCTTTGATTTTTCGCTGTATGTTTACCCGAATTGTGGATGTGTTGAACACATTTGCCAATCCCCAACGTATCTGAGTCATCCAAGCCCGACTGTAATAACCTTTAAATAGAGCATACCCTTGCTTCACATAGTCTACAGCAAGCTCTGTGCATTTTAGTGTTTACAATAATTCAGAATGGAATAGTTACCACAGCTGAGAAAAGGATCACACATAGATCTGTGGTATAACTAGCACCCAGAGCCTTCATTTCCATTCAATTTTTAATTCCTGTAACAAGTCTCCGCCACCCCACGAGAAGACAATGTGATGATGTAGTGCCAGTCCAAGGTCACTCTAAATAATTCACTAGATTTGCATCAACAGAAAAGAGCATCCAGCTTTCTCCCTCCATCACCTGGACACATGGTAAAGACATACAACATGTACACAATCAACTTTGGTCTCCTGTGGATCACCTGGGTACAATTCACCATGTTGGATGTTGTTTTACTTCATTCCCTGTTTTCTGATTTTTTTAGTCTGTATGTTTTAGGACAATGATTTTGTCAATGATAGGAGGACTGTTATAACCCAGCATGCCTGTTCGAATGCCTGCTATAAAACAACTTTTTTGCTATACAACATAAGAGATTGGACTCGCACATTTATTTCAAGCCTTGTATATCTGAAATCCTGTAACAACCGAGACTGTTATATGTGAGACCCACTGCACTGTGGTAAGCTAAGGATTAAATAGTTCAGAACAACATAACTTTCACTGTTCCTAGATTCTCTCTCTCATAAGCTCGTTCTCTCTCTTTCTTCCTCTCTCTCCCCCTTGAAGTCTTTATACTCTATTATTACCCTGACCTCTACACACACACACACACACACCTCTTTCATTCAGCCCATTTCCATTCCTCTTTTTCTCTTCTTTTTTTTTTTTGGACCACTCCTTTACTCTCAAATTCCTGCACACAAATCAAAGACGAAATGGATACACACATAACTACACTTAACAATACCCACAGTTCAGCATCTGTATACATTAACATTCCACCCATGTGCTGCTCTTTATTTTCGGCTATGTTTTAATCTTAAGAGTCCAAAGAGCTGCTAAGCGAAAACAAACCCCATTAGAATACTTATTCTCAACACCACCACCCTTTTCCCCTAACATAAATTTCTATCCATCTTTTGAAAGTACATTGTACCTATCTTGTACATAAACTTTCTTGTACACGAACTATGCCTCTACCAAAATATCTTAAGGGCAGTAATGCAGTATTCTAGTCTGTGCACACCTCCATATGATTTAACAGATCCTTATTCTGACTCTCTGAAAACTCTTTATTGCATTTTGGACATGTCATATACTCTCCCTTTTCTCCATTTTTCTGAGGCCTTCTGCGAGGTGGAGGCATAGATGTGAGCCCAGTCCTTGCTTCTAGCACTTCGTCAGTAGAATCTCCCCCAACATTCCTAGGGAGACTCAAGAACTCCAGTTCTGCATTCCTCAACTGATGAGCTCCAGTCGCAAGTTCTGACGGATCATCTGGGCCCACTCCACTGTCACGAGAACTACCACGGGAGTAGGGGCCTCCAGCAGCATTGTTTTCCTCTCGTGTTTCTGGAGGTGTTGACATAGAAGAGGATGGCGATAGCGACGATGAGCCTGTTGAAGAGACGGGAGCTCGTCCTCTCACATCAAACAAGGCTCTGTTGGCTAGAATTGCAGGCTGATGACCACGGGCTTGGAAAACAGGAAGCTGATTCATTCTGCTGTAGTCCGGTCTGATGGTCTGAAAACAGTCAGAAGAAAAAAGAGAACAACTTAAAATTAGTGATGTATAAAAAGTAGCCTTTAGTTCTTCCAAGTCATGACAATCTGTCAAACAGAGACAGGCATAAAATCACACTTTCAATTGCCAAGTGTTCTAAGGAAAAACTATCACTACCACTTTTTTTATCCTGAGAGATGGAATGTTCAAAGACAAAAGAGGAAATACTGAGTATTTTGCTGGGGTAAATCAAGTACTGTATTAACCCAAAGAAAACAGTAAGAGACAACACATCAAGATACGGAGAAATAAATAACTGATATAGATCTGGCCTATGGAGACGAATAAATACCTGACTTGCCTACTGAGACCCATTATTAGTTTTTACCTTATTACACATATATATATATAAACAGCCTTGTGTAGACACTAGCTCACAACCAGTGAGGAGAGTAGAACTTTTTTTAAAGTATAAAGTAAATTCCATTCATATGTCTTAACTGTCACACTGCTCTGTCATGAGGACAAACTGAACAAATAGCCTTAAAATCCATATCTCTGGGAGACAGTACACTATTATTTTGTATATTCAGGCCTGCATCAAATTATAGGTGTAACTTACTGCAGCAGTTCACATTTTTACTCCGTGTAGACAACACATCCTTCACACATAAAATCATTTCAAAACCAAAACGTTCACAAGTAGACACTATGCATGCCAACCACTGAACTACTACAGGATAGAGGCCTCCTAAAAAAACTCATAATAGGCAATAAATGATGCAAAACTAACTAAAGGAGAAAGTATAAAAGTTGTAAATTATGTTACATGAAACCAAAAAAAATTTTAACAGTACCTGATGCAACATTTGCTTTTTCAGGAAGTCAGATTCAGTTTTCACTGCATTGTTCTGCAACACAAATTTTTTAATATATGCTCATTTTCAAGTGCAATTCAAAGAGGGAAAAAAAATGTACACAAATTATAAAAAAGAATACATTATCATACGCAACTAAAACTTTATTTACTCACTTGCAGTTAATTTTAAAAAGAATTTCAAATTCACATTTCACAGTTATAAGTTTTTAAAGAACTACACAAATGACCCAAATAAGGGCTACCTGAAGCAAGCTAGTTAAAAATTTCAGGTCGTTCTTTTCACTTCTCAGTCAGCATCATCTTAAAGATTTGTTTTGTATGACAAAAGCTCAATATTACTGAAAATAGTATTGTCTTTTGAGCTACAGCTTAATGAAGTCCTATTTGAAAAAAAAACCAACTAAAGAAAACACAGGAAATAATCTTGCAGCGGAAGAAACAAAGAAATCTTGCCATCTCAATGTTTTTCTGAGCCTAATACGGTACTAAGAAATCTAGCTAAAGATGCTAATAATTTAAAAATTACTCACCCAAAGGAGGCCGAAACTCACCTCAGCTAATAACCTGTTCACCTCCTCCTGCAACTGCTTTGCTTTATTAACAGCCTTCTCCCTGTCTTTACGTTCATTATTGAAGTCCTCTGTACACACTTGAATTTGCTGTTTTAGTATTTCCACAATGCTCATGTCAAACTGTGGTTGTTGCCTCTGAGCGGCAACTTCTTGTTTTAACTTGTCACATTCTTGGACAGATCTTCTTAGTTGAACATTTTCAGCTTCCTTGTGGTCAAGATGGACTCGCAGCAATGTTATTTCCTGCAAAAAAGGTACAGAAATTCATAAATATACATAATTTTGACACTTTGAGTCGTAGATTCGTGTTTCTAGCAATGCAATGATACCATAACCTAAGGAAAGAAATGATTTCCAGAGAAAAAAATAATTAGTTTCAGGAATAGATTAATCATTATCACACATATACTGATTCAGTGCCCTACTAAGCTAACAGAGCAACATCTGTTGCATTTCAGAACTAATCAATCTTTTTTTTCTGGGTAAAAGAGAAGCACAACCAACGATAGTAGCTCATTAAGTGCTGGGAAAAACAAGGACAGACACTCGGGAACATTAAAGACACATCAAAAGGATTAACCTATTTGATCCATCTGAACAGGCCGTAATTATAAAATCTTCTTGAAACATCTCAAGCACATTCTCTGCATCCCTCTTGTACCCTTTCCTTGCCCTTCCCCTCTCCTATGTCAAAGTGAGACTATGTGCCATCTTTGAAGAAAACTAGTACAGACTTTTGCATCAAGAGAGGTCCAGACAAATTTACAACAAAGCAGCAAGCAACAAATATACCACAAAGAGGTGCTGAGAAGCACATATCAAAAGCAGGCAGTGAGAGAAGGCATCATACACTCATCAGGAAAAAAAAAGGTCTTAGTTATTAAAATGGATAATGTGCCTAGCTTCCACAAATTAAAATTGTACACATACTCACAGTAGACTAGATCTATTAAAATTTAAACCACTTGAACTGAAGTGATTTCTACATGTGTCAATGGGAAGTTATGTAAAGAAGAAAATATATTTTTTCCACAGATGCACAGTATCAGAAGAAAACCGGGAAGACATAAGTTGATTTGGAAGCATAAGAACACAGAAGTACAGAAAAGGAGTTATCTAGTAGAAGTGAGTTTTGAGATGTTTTACCTGTTTCAAATTATCAGTTGCCGCATTGATCATGTGACTCATCTGGTCTGCTTCTTCCAGTTCGCTGATCCTGGCTTGAAGAGCATGCACCTCTTTCTCTTTATTATCACTGTGACTCTGCCATCGGTGGTTCATCAACACAACCTGTGCGATCAGGCAAAATGTACTCAATGTTGTTTTGACCACGCCATAACTTCTGACCAATGAGATGGCACAGCAAATGCTCAAAACATTATAAAGAATTTTTAATTCATGACTTGACTAGAAATATTGATAAAGTGTGCACATTAAAACAGGCTCTCATATTCATAAAATAAGGAAGAAAAAAAAACACTCTCAAAATCACACATGAAGCAAATACAGGGAACCCTCAACTCTTAAGGCCAAGAGTCAATGCTCATTTTGAAACTCTATAGTTAATGCACCAATCTGAAATCTCTTAAAACATTCGATTTGAGATGAACTATGTACTATGATTTTTCTTTTTGATTTCATTTTAATTAAAAGACAACCATTTAAATTTGTGTCAAGTATTTATTACAGTAGTCTTCGCCTAAACGCACGGTGCTCGGGAGGGCTCCTTAGCGTGTGTTTACACGGAGCGTGCGTTTACATGAACCTTTGCAAGGGGAGGAAGGGACGCAGTCATCTCAATTCCTGATTACTCTAGTGACCTCCCTTGGAGAGAGGGGGTCATTTTGGCAGATAATGTGACGACACGTGACTGTTTTGTGAAGGATTCCCCGACAGGGATTAAGAATACAAAGGCGTTGAGTGGGGGGGGGGGGGGGGGGAGGAAGACAAACCCAATGTAATGAATATGCACTATAAACGTCGGGAACAGATAGCCTAAGAGGAAACTGTTGGTCATAGTCATAGAGTCGACGGACCGGCCACGTGGCTTTCCAAGCGACCACCCCCGACCATAAATTCATGCAGAATCATCCTCGAGAAACATTTTCTCTTGTGATTCGTTGAACAAGTACGTTATAAGTTCTTAGAGTACAGCTGATTAGGCTTACTAGGCTAATCTTTAAAATCCTATAGAGGCCTGTCTAGTGTTTGACGGCATTCACAAGTGTCGCGCATCAGGCCTAGGTTTAACTAAACATTACATGCAGTCACCCAAACACCAGTCAGAAACCTTCTCTCAAAGATACATTTCCAGTGACCAATCAAAAAACATTTCAGTTTCCCCCTCCCAACATTTAACCGACCAGCCCTAGATCGAGACCTATGTGTGGTGTGTAAACGGCAGTAAACGCAGTCCATTACTCTCTTTGTACAGCGAGAGGGGCACTCTCACCAAATATCCGGTTTTCTAGTAAATTCTAGGCTTGTCTTATGCAGGCTGTGCAGGTTGTCATGAAAATTGCCCCTTGCTAAGCTTAATTTGTCGGCGTGTTTCGCGGATCGAAGCGTGCGTATAGAGGGAGTGACCGTGCGTTTGTACGTCTAAATTATATAGTAAAAAACCCGTCAGATGACGAAAGCGTGCGTTTGAGCGGAGCGTGCTTTTGTATGGCGTGCGTTTAGGTGGATAAATACTCATAACATGACCTAAGTCACATTATTACAGTCAAAGTTTTTATTACTGCCCCCCTCCCCCCCCCCCCCCCCCCCCACAACCCCCTTCCTCGTTGTATCCCCAGCCCACTGTTACCGTCCAGTTTTGCCAGTGAGCTGTAAAGAATGCCAGTAATAGAAATACTACAGAAAAAAAAAATCTGTGACCGAACCGAGGCTCTAACCTGGACTTTCTGCTTTCGAGACAAGCGCACTAACCACCCCGCCACCACAAGCTACAGGCTTTAAAAATACTGCAACAGTGCTTTGCGGTTGTGTTGCCACCGAGAACGAAAACAAAGTGGGAATCCCTCAATGATGTCAAACAAGATGGCTTTACTATAAATATCGGCCAATGGCGTACATCTGTCGTTCTCAAGTTATCCGCATGTGAAACCTGGTGCCATCTCATGAAGTTTTAGACTAAGGGAAAAGACTTAATAATATTGTCATTCATCCAGTGATGGCAGAATCATTTCCCTTGACATTGGGGAGTTGGTGCTACTAAACAGAGGACAAAATTACACCCTGTCATACCGCCTTGTTTAATAAAAATATATTTCACTCTATCACACATTTACTGCTCCCTTTCCATCAGATGTAAAAATAAACAAAGAAAAAAGCCTTATAAAAATTCTTCTCACCATCAATCTCTTCTTCACAAAAACAAACTAACAGAAAAATACAAAGTTTTGGCTGCAGAAAGTTGTTAAGTTCTTAACTCAGTCATTACGCCGAGCCGTGGGGGGCGGCGCGGCTCAAGTGCCGTCAGTACGTTAGGCCGTCCCCGGCGGCTCGAGAACCGACGTTCAATTTTAGCTTGGTTTCTATTCCAATACACTTATCCATGTTAAAATAAAGGTCATAATATAATGTTGACTTCCGGGTCAAGCGTTTCCACCGAAAATCGGAAGTTTTGATTCAGTTTTGAAACATGATTTCGTAGTCTATTCGACTTTGTTTTATCGCGAAGCCCAAATTATAGCCCAGACACTAGTCTAAGTACTTTTACACAACAAAATGTATAATTATTTTGCTCACTAAAGAAGTGTAGGTCTCTTCTTTATAATATTGATACTATCGGACGCAAATTGCCGGTGCACTGTAATTGAGAAATCAATATTTTTGAGTGCTAGATCTAGGCCTAGATCTAAATAGTCAAAATATTTTTTTCTCCCCAAAATCACTACTTTTGGGTGAAATTAATCAAAAAGTACCACTCAAGACATGTATAGGTTTATTCCAAGTGCAATTCTGAATAATTCCATATAAGTTACGCGTATTTTTTTCTGTTTGTGATCCTTTTTTCAAAATTATTTTTAAAATTATTTTTTTTCAATATCGGATGTTATGATCCAAATGTACAAATATTATGGAATGTATGTAAATAACTGCACATTTTTTAACATTTTCCTGTTCTATATACAGTTATGGTTATTTTGAGGTATCATTTGACTAGGTGCAAACATGTTTTTTTAGTTTCACCTGACTGAGATTATAAAATTTTTATTTTCCAATTTTATCCGCATCCAATCACAATTGTGTTGCATAATCGCCTCTTACAGGAACCAAAGTTGAAAAATACGCAAATAAATAATGCAGGTGTATTCTACAAACCATACTGAAAATGTTGGTACATAATATATTGATATTTATTTGAATTTATGGCCCCAAAGACCTGTGAACTGCGCACTAGTCATCATCTCATGTCGCCCTCCCGAAAAGAATTCGTCCACAAGCCGAAAATAATACGTAGCGAATGAGTTAAATCATATCATACTTAAATAAGCTGGGCAGAGTCCAGGCATAATGACCTACTTTATATATCTGGTTCATGACAATTATTACTTACTTTTTCATAGTTACGCTGCAGTTCTGCATATTTCTCTTCTGTTATGCCGAGCTCCTGTGGAGGAATCAAATATTGTGATGAAAATAAAAGGTCAACATGCATCAAAACAGCACATTCAACATCAACAGCATTTCGATAAAAATTGGTTGTAATGAACAGAAATGAAAGAAACACTGTGCAACGCTGAGGCTTTAAAAAATTGAATCTAGCTTTATAGCCTGTTTTTGACATGTTAGACCATTTCTATTTATTTTCAGGGACATTAATGATAGGTATTTCAATCACAGTCAAAATTTGAAAACTCACTTGCACTTGAGACTCAAACATCCCTCATCTTCCAAAAATAGTTGACTTATAATACTTTTACAGGTACAAAGTCACATATTGTACTCAAAAAAGAGTCATGAGGCTGCATAATCATAATCTTCAGTCACATCCCGAGAAAATAGCCCAAACTATTTTTGTTGCCAAATAGGGCAGAAATTAGAAAAAGTCTCTTGTACAGTGACCCCTGAGGATGTCTGCTATATTATGGGGTCAGTTAGATAAATAAAGGTAAAAACAGTATAACACAGATAGCTTAAATTCGTCGGGACCAGCCTCGGTAGTTCGGGGGATTTGCAGTTCAAGGGATATATCTTACAAAGATAAAAAAAGAAAAGAAAAAAACCCAGACCGCAGGCACAGTTCAATGGATGCATGATTTCCAGTCTTCTGTGTTCGACCTATCCATGTTATACCGTGCATAGGTTTTTAAAAACCCTCATTTAAATTAAGCCCTTTTATGAGTGTCCTAATATAACATAATATTCGAAGGTTCACAGGGAATAAAAATATGCTCAACACATTGTGTGTATGGAGCGAAAGGTGCAGAAATACGATATTTTGTAATTTGAGCCAGTTACTATTTTTACATACATGTATGCTGGCTTTTTTCATGTTTCCAAAGTTCAGCAACTTTTGGGGAGACATTTTTGTAGGTCTTGTGTACATTTTTTTTTCACAGCTCCAATCAAAAGCAGTCAGACACAGAGTAACATGGCCAAACCCTGCCTTGAATTGCCTCGCTGTCCATACATAATTTGTGGGACTGTTTAAGAGATGCAGAGATTACCTTTGCAATGTTATAAGCCCATTTCAACCATAAGGCATAATGCCAACTCTCTGAAAACTGTTGATAATTCCAAGGGAAAATCTTGACTTCTCAACCTCCATGGCCCACACTGGAACAAAATCATTTTACCATAGACAAATATCTTCAATGATCTCATGGCAACAACAATAATCAGAACACTGATGAAAACAACATCACCTTTTCATTTGTCTCATTCCTCTTTTGCTGCTCTTCTTTCACCATCTGAGTCTTTTCTAGCTGACTTTGCAGCTGGACACATTGTTCTGACACTTGTTTCAGAGACGTCCTCAAAACTTCCATCAAGGATTGTGGAAGGTCGAAGGTTTGTGTCTCTTTACACTCCACACTTATATCAGATCTTGTAACAGCCACATTTTCTGAGTGCGTTTTCAGTTCCATTTCATATTGTTGAACTATTCTCATCTTCATATTTTCCATTTCAAATAGCTGAGCTTTCAACTGATTGTTCTCAGCTTCAAGTTTTTCCAACGAGGCCTTCATGGATTGTACATCCTGGTAAAACAATATAGTATAGTATTATACAGTGTCAATATACAGTAATAAAAGTTCACATCAAACTACTTTCAAATGACTCAAATCTAGTATAACTATAACAATTTTGTCACAATGCTCTGACCTTTTTAAACAATTATTACATTTCTGAAACAAATATTTTTAACAATCAACCAACTTTAAGCATACCACAAATTTGATGAGTCCTCTTGAATACAAAATTTCACTTTAGACTTAGACTTTAGTGGAAAAAAATTCTCTTATTCTGTCTCAGTTCACAAAATATTATAACATTTGAATTTGGCACCTTTTATTATTTTTGTCCAAACAGATGAAAAAGAGGATTTGAAGGAACAAGTAAGCTAAAGGCTAAAGCAGTTCAAAGACGCTAATCTATTTCTATCCCACACGATTAAAATCTGACACAGAAAAGAAAGGTACAGACCAGCCTCTTTGAAAATAAGAATTTCAAGATTTTGTTATCTTACTGTATGTCAGAGTAGGTAAGAGTTTATATCCAAACAATCAACAAGTCAGGACACATTCAAATTCAATAGCTCTACTACGATCTCTCTATTTTGACTCTTACCTCTGTCACCTTTTTGCCAGCTGGATTTTCTGAATTTTTCAACTGACTTCTTAATCTTGCATTCTCTCGAGCCAAATTGTCTAAAGTTTGCTTTGAAGGACCAGGCACAAACAATTCAGTTTCTTCGATGTTCACACTGTTAGATGACATGGAAAGAAAATATTTTAGATGCAACAAAATTATATATGAATCAACACAACAATAGACTCAAATTCAAAGGCATTTTTGGAGGATCTTTTTCTATTGATGTATGAGTGTATTATAAGGTGTGGGTAATCTAAGAGGTTAGGCTTCCGGACTCGTAATCGTGAGTTTGTGGCTTCGAGAGTTTAAGCCACGGGCCCGACGTTGTGTACTTGGGAAAGGAAATTTTCACAAATTTTCCTTACTTCACCTAGGTGGGAATGGGTACCCAGGTATAGACAGCAAACAAATTTGTGTTAGTGTTTGAGCACCTGGTCTATAAATGGCAGCTTATACGTACGGTATGCTTCCCAGGAAGTTGAGATTGTTTCAGAATGATATCAGGTCTGCTGGAGTAATTGTCTTGTAAAGAGCATAGAAAGCTTGCTGTTGAGCAGGTATTTGTGCTATCTAATATTATTATTGTAGGCCTATGCTTGACATGGAACACACCTTCAAAACAACTAAGACAGAAAAAAATGGTGTAATTTTTCCTACTAAATAAACAGTTAAGACTGGAAATGAAGAACTAAAGTACAGCCCAGCTCTTGTTTAAAAAAATGAAATGAAAGACTGAACACAACATTTTGCTCACCTTTGCATACCGTTGACTGAACTATAAATTTTCTCAGAAAATAATATAATAATATACTCACCTGCTCGACAATCCATTTGTTGAAAGTCTGTTCTGAAGATTTGCTACTGCTGTCTCTAACACTTTGCACTGCTTTGATAATTTTATAACGTCCCTCTTGGATTCTCGCAACATTAGACTGACAGTGTCTACTCCTGCACAGCGGTTCTTGTACACAGATAACTGGTCATACATTTCTTTGAGAACAACCTTTAAGTTCGAGACATGCTGCCTGTGGAATGTAACCAAGTAATGATAAATATAGTCATTATAGTCATTTTAACTCGGGGAAATATTGAGATTAAATTCCTTTAAAACATGGTACTCACAAAACTATACTACAGAACGAAACATTGACATTGAATTAGTCTCATAATTCAATGTATCCAATAGAGGAAGTAACATCATGAAATCATTTACAAACCCAGCACTTTATATCATAAAAGACAAACATAGACAACGCCATTTTTCTTAATATGATATTTTTTGGTCAGCCTGGCCATCCCTTTCACGCTGCTGGCTAAGTTTTAAAAAATAGCACACATTGTCATTTTTCAGAAAAAATACTGTTCAATGTTGACACTCACAGGGAGGCTAATGCTTCAGAAAAAGATAGAAGTACTTACTATACACCCTATTCACTCAAACAAAATAAACTTTTTTCTAAAATGTAGGTTGTATGTTTACGCCCCCTTTGTTGGTGCTTTTTCGGTAGTTCCCACCCCCCTTATTTGACTATTTGAGCCTTGATCTACATCTAGGTCTATATACGTTTGATGCGCGGCAAGCTAAGATATCAAACCTAATAACTGCAAAACATCAAATTAGGTAAAATTCAGGGGGGGCCCTGAAACCCCCCTACTCTTGGGGCCAAAACCCGCGACCCACAATGGCGGGGTGGGAACTACCGAAAAAACGCCCATTAGTTTACATTATAACAAAAATTCATGAAACATAATAGATCATATGGGAGGTAGGCTTCCAACCGCATGCCTGCCTGGGCCAGCCTGAGCTGAGTGGGATGTACAGCACCTCAGCAGAAAAATCGAGGGTCTCCTACAAGATCAGCAAAGCGCCTTTAACCACCCACAGATGATATATATAGGCTCGCCTTCGATAAAAATAGGCTATACAAAATTATAAGGCCTACTAAATCTAGATATAGAGATCTACATACCGTAAAGCATCTCTTTCTTCCTCTACTGCCATTGCTCCTCCAGGTACTCGAGGAGTAAGGGTTTTCTTTGACATTACAGTAGACTCGTCAGGATCAGATGTCAAGTCAGCACCCAGTTGTAGAACATTTTGATCTGCTCTTGGGAAAGCAGTCTCTGTAGTTGTATTTGTATATTTTTGAGGAATTTCTGTGCTTTCAGAATCCATTAGACTAAGAATAAAGATCCAGACTATCTAGGTCTAGATCTAGATCTAGATAGATCTAGATCTATATATCAATATATCTAGAATCTAGATCTCTACTGCGCACCAACCAATGATAGTAGTAGACTAGAATCTAGATGATTGTACAGTAACTATTCTATGTACTACTATCATGTACGTGACATAATGTTCTCTCGGTCTCAGATGTAGAATCTAGCTCTAGATTCTAGATCTAGATAGATCTCTAGTCAATAGTCAAACTGATCAATTTAATATCAACTTGGTGGGCAGGGGGACAGAACAGTGGCACTATCACAAGCTTTCACTTTCAAGTTTCATGCCTCTCATTACTCTCAACCGTCTTAACCTCTCAATCCCGTAGTCTTGTAGTCTGTTTGAAAACACTTCTGGATCAAGATAGAATCACTCTGACAACACATTGACCAGAATTCTCTTGATGATGATAAAACAGAAACCATCCGACAAGGATATTGAATCAAGGCCAATGGATCGACTGACTCATCTGTGCCTCAGTCCAGTCTAAAATCTACTTCGCACTTAAGACTAGGATCAAGATCAAGCCTAGGCTATGTTTCACTTCCCCGATAGATTTCTAGAACCTAGATCTATCATCCGAGTAAAAATAGATCTAGATCTAGATCTAGGCCTAACGATCCAAATAATAAGGTCTAGATTAGTTCGCACTTGATGGAGTAGATCGGTGTCAATTTTACTGCTGGGATATGCCCATGTCTAATCTAAGCGGAAGCGTAGGCCTTGGAGGGGGGGGGGGGGGGGGTTAATTGGTGTAATGTCATTTTGGTGACGGATTTGGTTCTTTGGGCTTTCCTTCTGTCTAAATTTAGATCAGAGAGGGTTTACAGTAATAGAGAGGTGACACTCGTGGCGGCGCTCCATAACAACCTTGGAGCTTATCGGGCCTGCCGCCATCTTTGTAAGTTCAAAACAATGCAGCGTACGCAGCGTAATCTCCTTTCAAAACAAGCTGCTCGGACTCCATTTTCTCTCAAAATTTCTTCGTCAATGTTAATTACAGCATTATAAGCACTCACGTACAGTTGTAATGTAATAAGGATGTTAACAAATCTTACTTGCATCAAATTTCCAGCTCATTTAGTCGAATTATTACAGTAACACGTGTACTATGTATACACATTGTGATGGTAAGATATTCTGTTTTACATGTTTTAGAGACGAAATTGGGATAATAAGGATCAAAACAAAATTATAAACGGGATGATAACATTTGCTGAGTTTTTGGAAGTCGAACTTCATTATTTTTTACAAAAAACGAAGACTTCTTGATAGTAACAATATAATAAGGACAGCAAGAAATCTTACTTGCATCAAATTACCAGCTCACTCAGTCGAACATTTGGTAATACATGTACTATGTATACACGTTGTGACGGCAAGATAACTTTTTAAAAACTTGTTTTAGAGAAGAAATTGGGATAATAAGGATCAAAACAAAAATATAAACGGGATAACAAAATTTGCAGACTTTTCGGTCATAGAACTTCATCAGTGCAAAATGATATCATCACTGACATTATTTTTACAAAAACGTAGTCTTCTTGACTTAAACTTACAACAGAATATATTTCTAACAAAATTGAAAATGATTACACAAAAGATGGTAGTGAGAGTGGGATGGGATGGGCGAAGAATGAGGAAGGAGAGGGCAAGGCAGATAAGAGTGAAGTATGAAGGTGGAAATTACCCCCCCCCCCCACACACACACACACAAAAACAAGAATAAAACAGCCCCCCCCCCCCCCCCAAATAAAGCGAGGAGGGAGGGGCACCTTTAAAACACCAAGACACTTTATCTAAATTTTACCAAATACTGTTAAGGGTATTGAAAAATTAATAGAGAATTTGAAATGATAGGCTTATAATAATAAGATTTTCAAAACAGATTGCACTAATTTATGACATTTCACTCTTGACAATGTCACACCCCATGCACAGACAGACGACACGTGGCATCAAAAATGTTATTCACACACCAAACACACTTCAATGACATTCTTTGAAGGCACTGTCGAACCTCCGACGAGACTTCAAAAAACAGCAAGGAATTTACTTTTGACACATTGGAGTCAACAAAGGCACCGATGCAGGTTTCACATTTTCAAATGCTTTGTCAACCTTAACAACACAAAACCAGCAATGTAAGCAACATGCAGAGCAAATTGACAAGTATGCTAGAGTAGATCTAGGCACATACGTGCAGTTATCATCATGGCAAACTGAATTTTCTGAAATCTTTTTTTCATTCTGTTTTTACTGTGAGATGCATTTACGGCTAAATCAGAAGGCATTTCGTCATCAAGTTCAGTGCCATTGCTAGAGACTGATATTTTTAAAAACATTTGGTAGGAAATTTTGAATTTTGCCTGGGTGGCGACCGAAGCCTACTCTTATCGATTTTAGACCACCAAGGGACCTTTAATTTACGCAATTTGCATACGCGACCTCCGAGATTTTTTCGCCCTTGTCCGAGAAGGCTAGGGGTAGATCTTTCCTACCAGAAGATCAGGGGTGTGGCTGAAAGACAGAGGTAAGAAGGAGCCAAGGAGTAGCAGTAGAAAGGCTGCAGAAAGAGTCCGGAGCCCTGAGGAGGTAGGGGCAGAAAGTGGAGGTGAAAGCAGACGAAAGAGAAAGTAGAAGTTTAGAGAACAAAATTTTTCCGTCACTACTCGGATTCGAACCCAGGACCTTTGAATGAGAGGCCCACCGGACCCGAACGCTACGCAAACTGCCATTCGGTTGACACTAAGTTTACAACTGAGAGAACTGAGCTGATCTCACAAACATGGCCGACCGTCGCCTGCAGCGGCTTCACGTTACGCGACTCGCGGCCTCTCCTATTATAGTTCCTCCAAGATAACAACAGTGCATTGTTTCGCGTATCGCCCGGCGCGGGGTGCGAAAACACTTACGCGCGGTGATCGCTGCCACGGCGATGCTCAGGGATGCTGTCATGTCATGACAAAATGTAGTACCGTTTGTAGTTAGTTCATTAGGTTACTAGGCCTTTAACAAAGAAGGAGGCCTGTTATTTCTATCTCATATTTAAGGCAACCCCCTGCCTCCCTCGGCCATAAACTGTAAGACTTGTTTTTGGCTTAAGTTAACATACATTCTAATAAACAAATAGACGCAGATACATTACTTCGTCTCTATAAATCTGAAAAAATAATATCAAAGTAATTAAAGGAATACCGTAATCGGTTTAAATAACAAAGCGGAAGTGTATTCAGTTTGTGCATGGAGTGTCAGTGACAGTCTGGTAGGACCACAATCACATTGTCACTATTTTGATCTATATTTTTCTATTCATCAAAATATATTCGTCCTCCTTTGGAAATCGAAAGAAACTCAGATTTTGATTCTAATAGGTGCAGTTTATAGCAGAACACCATTGACATTTTGTGCTAGCCGGGGCCATGCTTGTCTGCGATCAACGAAAATGCCTAGAACAATGAATGCAGTTTGTTTTGTTTACCGCGCGTTTCTCCACGATCAGCTGGTGACCCAGATACGCGCATCCGGGCGAAGTGCCCTCTCTCTAGTATTACTGTAAACTCTCTGATTTAGATTCAACTTTCAACCCGGAGGTTACCAGAGACTCTTAAATAATTAAATACTCTCTGATTGTACCCTGTAGGCCTACACACACAACATATATTTTTGGGACAGCAGGCCTTATTTCCGGTCTCCTTGCTCCCCTTGGTAACCAGCAGAGCAGAGGGCATCTGGTAACCAGTTTGCTGCGCGTATAAAGCGTAAACAAACGACAGGAATTAGAAAGCGGACCGTTCAACTGCCTACTTTGATTTTCATAATGGCAGTTTTGCCTTGTCTTTTTTCATATAAACTGTTTGGTGCTTATTTTAACTGGCTTTTGTTCACATTTTGAATATATAGATATTTAGATCTGGGCCTAGTGAGTTGAGGATTAAGCTTTTTATGAACGGAAAGCGGTAGTGAGTTGAATATGTTCAGTGACATGATGATGTAGATCTAGGAGTTTGCGAAACGGTAGAAGGAGATTGGATCTTTCAGTTTAAATACGACAGAACAGACAGTAGTGTTCTGCAATGAACTGCTCTCTAACAGAATATACAATAGATTGGATATTTTTTTTATAACTAAAGATACACTGATACAGTCCGAGGTGCCAGACGAGGGTGAAGATAGGATCTGCTGAGCAAGTAACCAGAATGTCTCTTTTCTTAGAACGTTCTCTGCTCTGAGTCTTGAGCACTTTGCGGAGTCTCAGTTTCTTGGTGCTAAGGCAAACCAACAGAAGCGTGCAATACAGCCATAATATGTGTTATTCAGGGGCAGCTCGTGGGGCTAAAAAGTGGGCGTGCACAATTAAGCTGTCATTCTTAGGCTGAAGATAGTCAATTTCATAGTAAATGGGATGGTGTTTAATTTTAGGATCTTTGGGTTGGTGAGGGAGGGCATAGTGGTTTTATTTTCATTCTTTTTACTTGTCGCTTTGATTTCTAGAGCTAAATCTGTTTGTTAGTTAAACATCCAATTTCGTTCATCCTGCGCTGGAACTGAACACTCAAGTAATAACTTTCACCACTCCATTTCCAAACCATTCAAAGGAACAACTCATAGGGCGGGGACTTAAGTATGTCACGTTCACCTCCCTCAGATTCACGGTCACAGAGTCGCTTAAAATAGTGGCAAGACAAGGAACCAATCACTGTTTACTTGAGCACTCCTCCGGATTGCTCCGGGGATCACATAATTTTGGCATTGAATAGTGTACAAGCTATCGTGTTTATTTTTAGACTCCCTGCTGTGTGCTATGTTTCGTGGGTGCACCGTGCACCTTTGAGATGTGCTGTCTTATTAATATTAATGTACCGCCAAACTCGCTACGAGTGTCGTCATCGCTGGGGTTATCCCAAAGAGCGATTTATAGGTCAGACAGCCACTGTTGAATATTCTATTACGTTTAGTTTAAGCACGTGGACTTTGGCATGGCGTTGTAGATGTTTTAGGGCGCTTTTGACACAGAAATGACAGTTACAGCTCCAGCGAGGACCTTGTTTAGATATTATATTTGGCTAGCGTTTGTTTCTGACTTCTTTTATTTGATGTTTGTGGGTGCTTTTCGTAATATAACTTTTTTAAAATTTGGGCGGCACTGCATGGCCGTCCTCTATGGACGAACTGCGCCTGGTGTTATTCAAAGTTCCCAATCCCCGTGTACTCTAAAAAGAAAAAAATCACCCCCAAAAGGACTTACAATGCCAACGAAAGGCTCATGCTCTTTTACAACATGGAAATTCCTCAATCTCAAACATCATTTTCACAAGTGGATTTTCCTTTTTTAAAATCTTGGTTCTTTTATCTAGCCAAGAATAAGCTATTTTTTAAAAATTATTTATATAAAGAATAATAGAAGCGAAACCCTATCACATTGTGTATGTTAACAATGTAGGCCTAGATCTAGATTTAAACTGAATTCCTAAAATTATATATCTAGACCTACGCTAGAGATCTAGGTCTAGATCTAAAGGTTTATTATCTTGGCTATCTAGAATACAGAGATATATTGTTGTTGATTTTAAAATAAAGAAACTGCCCCAGCAGCCGCTCGAAATTAAACGTGAAAACATTGAGAAAGCGTTACAAAAGATAACAAACTCAACTGGCGGGTCCACACTTCTCTCCTGCATAAAAAAAGTGAACAAAATACTATTTTTCTAAGGAAGCTAGAGTATTTTAAAGTTGATAAAACATTGATGTCCATATTCTACCATTCAACCATAGAAAGTATGATCAATTTTTGTATAACAGCATGGGCCGGGAACACAAGACAACATATAAGATAAAGAAAAATTAAATTGACTAATACGGAAAGCAAGTAAAATTTCAACATCTACATTCCCCTACTTTGAACATCTTGCACACACAAAAAAAATTCCATCTTTTTAGACCACAAACATCCCTTGTTCCCTCAAATAAAAACATCAATCAGAAGTAAAAGACATAGGCCCTAGCATTTGCGTTTGTTGCCATTTTATTGTCCAAAAGTTGCCATAAAAGTTGTCAATAATTTTCAAGCTTTAAACTTTGTGTGACGACGTATAGCAATATGTTGATAGAGGTAACTTAATCTAAAGCACCAGAATTTCTTGAGTTCTCTTTCAAGAATCCAGAAGATCATTTGTAGCCACACAGAGTGTAAAAACGTGAAAAATAAAGGTTTCACAACAGAATGAAATAAAAATTAGAACAGAACTTCAATGGCGGGGCTCCATTGGTGCAATTGGTGCAAGCGCTCCACCTAACCCTGCCCCCCCCCCCCCCCCCCTTTTTTTTTTCTTCTAATAGTTCTAAACCAGTCCATGCTCTAGATCTACACTAACCTAGGCCTAGCCCACTAAAAATAAAATGTACGATCCATCACCCGCTAGCTGCGCCAGTGAAGAGACAGACAGCGAGGATGGTTTCTGCTCGTCCAACCGCTTACGGTAGCGTCTACTAGGAGCAAGCAAAATCTTTGCACCAAAGTTATTTTTGTCACTGTAGAGAAATCTAGGCAACGTTCTTCCCGCACAAGAAGAAAGGTGCTTGAAACTGCTCTTCGCAGCCCCAATTTGGTGCAAGCTAAAAATTTGATCCAAGCTTCCACGAGCCTGTCTACAACACTAGTAGAGTCTACGGTAACTCAGTGAAGAATGGGTATCGAAACTGTTGTCTCCCTCTATTGTGTAGCAAGTCCTGGTGCTGCACGAATTAATTAGAAATCTTTGAATCTTCTCAGATTGTGAGCATAGTGAATTGTTACTATAGCTTGTAACAAAAATATTCCGATGTTTGACGCAGGATATCTCAAAGACTACCATACCGATCACTTTCATATTTTGAGAAGAACTTAGTATCCATCTTATCCACTGGGAAATGCAATCAATTTTCCGAAATTGTTGCTGGTTAATTAATTACGATGTATCATTACTAATTCAATACAATTTTTACAGTAATCACGTGCTGAAATTTGGACAAATTGCTAGTTTCTCGGATGTTCATAGGCGTCGCCAGTTCTGAACAAATTTCCTAACCATTATCTGAAGAGACATTAATGGTTACACAGACAGGCAAACCTATAGAGAGATAGTGACAGTTCTACGGGACACACTTAAACATAATATTTTAACACTCACCAATTATTCAGAATTAGATGTATCGTCAATCAGGTTGATGACTACACTAGGCTGTTTAGGGAAATTTAATCCATCATTTATCCAGTATCTTTCCTCTGTTGCTTTGACATGGCCCTCACACTTTTGTCAAAATTCTCTGGTTATACTTGATAGAGTGTGTGTTGTTTAACATCATGGAGTTTAAATGTTGTATTATCCAAAACAACCTTTTTCTTCATCTCAGGCCAGGTTAATTCGATAGGGTTAAGCTGAGGGTGGTAAGGAGGGAGCCTAAGAGGTATGTGATCATGTTCTTCCGGGTACTTGTCTACTCGAAAAACTTCTATTTGGCTCTGTTCGCTGGCGTTCACAATGTCTAGGAAATCCTTTTTGGTTTTCGCTGTACTATGGTCGATCCTATGCTTATCAAGCCAGGCTATTATAGGGCCTTTGTTCATAGATTTTTTTGGCATTGGCACTTTATCATCAGGATTAGTTACATCATGATATGATGCATTGTCAATAATCAGGCATTTTTAAAATCTAATGCAGGCACCACAGTGCTACTAATCCAGTTTTCAAACTTGTTACTTTCCATGTCTTTGTGATGGTCACCATTTTCATCTTTCGACTTTGACTCAAAAACCAGTTCACAATATTCACTAGTCCTCTCTCATGGCTTCCGATATGCGCAATTATAAGACCTTTATATTTTCCAGTCGGAATGAATCTCTGTTGGGTGTCAGATTGCCATTCTTTGGTGCACGTGTGGTGGGCATTGATGTAGGACTCATAAAGAAAATAAATGTCAACGTTGTCTTCTCTGAGCTGTTTTAATGTTCGTAGGTACTTCCCCCCTCAGTGCAACCATGTTCTTTGACTCACAAATTACGTCTTTGGGTGTTTTAGTCTTCTTGAAACTGAAACCTAAACTCTTCCCAATGCGCCATAAAGTTTGTTTGTTGATATCCAAATCGTGATTGCTTTTCAAATAAGACATAAGTGTTCTAAGTGTGACGTACTGGTTATCACCTAACATCTTTCCAATAGCGTGTCCCACAAGATCTCTGTCAAAGGTATCAAATTTAACAGGTCGCCTTTCTTTGTCACCTCGACGTCTTCGGTTGCATTTTCTTCCGATATCCATCTGTTCAAAGTCCTGTCACTTAAATCAAGCAAAGGTTTAGTTCTGCTAAATGGATAAGAAATTGAACGATTTAGACAACCGCGATTTTTCTCACAAGTGGAATAGTTATATTCTTTCAGACAGGGGCGGATCGTGGGGCTAAAAAGTGGGCATGCACAATAATAATTAAGCTATCGCATGCTGAAGATAGTCAAGGGGATAGTAAATGAGACGGTGTATAATTTTAGGATCTTTGGGTTGGTGAGGGAGGGCCTCGAGCTATTATTTTCATTCTTTTTACTTGTCGCTTTGATATTTCTAGTACTAAATTTGTTTGTTAGCTAAACCTCAATTTCGTATATCCTGTATTGGAACTGAACACTCAAGTACAAGTAATAACTTTCACTACTCCACTACAAAACCATTCAAAAGCATAATTCATCATATGACGGTCACGTTCACCTCCCTCAGGTTCACGGTTACAGAGTCACTTAAAATTGTGGCAAGACAAAAATGAACCAATCACAATTCACTTGAGCACTCTGCTGCATTGCTCCGGCGCTCACATAATATTGGCAAAGAATAGCGTAGGGTCTCTCGTGTTTATTTTTAGACTGCCTACTGTGGGCTATTTTTCGGCACTATTCGGCGGGAGCACATTTGAGATGTGCGGTCTTATTAATATTAATGTACCGCCAAACTCGCTACGAGTGTCGTCATCGCTTGGGTTATCCCGAAAGAGCGATTAGGTTACACTGTAGAATATCCTTTTCTGTTTAGCTGAAGCGGGTGGACTTTGGCATGGCATAGTAGATGTTTTACGGCGCTATAGCCATAGAAATGACAGTTATGGCACCAGAGAGGATCTTTGTTTTGATATAATATTTGGCTAGTGTTCGTTTCTGGCTTCTTTTATTTTATTATTGTGGGTGTTTTACGTATTAGAACATTAAAAATTTTTGGGCGGCACTGCACGACCGTGCTCTATGGACGAACCGCGCCTGCTTTCAGAGCAATGTTCTTGTGAGTAAAGAATTTCAGTTTTAGCTTAGACTTCATCTTCATCACAATATGATATTCAGTAAGTTAACAATTCAAAATATTAAAATCACACAGCCCAAAATGGATAAAAAAGCGTACACGCCTATGACTCTTGATAATGACTGACAGATCACAGTACCGTTCTCTTGTTCATTGGGCGGACACATGTGTTCGTGTGTAACAAAAGTAATTGTTTACCTTGATTAGCTATAGAAAACAGCAGTGGTGAAAAACACTTCTCACGATTTTCACGACAGTTTTGACAATTCACAGAGTCGACAAAGCCGTATTAATGTTTAAATTTGTCAGAAAAGACAAAAACATAATATTATACTTTCCTCAAACGTTAAAACATATATTATTTTATCAGGTGCGGGTCGAGGATTTTAAAAAATGAGGGTTCAAATTTGGTTTAGCCATGGCCATGGCAATCAAAGTTTTATGATGAATAATGCATATTATTGTTTGCTTAAATAATACATTTATGTATAATATTTGTATCAAGGTGCTCTGGTTACACTGTCATTCCTAGATACTATATATCAATACTAATTCAAAACAAGTTTTACAGTTTTAATCATGTGTTGAAAGTTGGACAAATAGTAAACCTCCTCAATTTTTTTTAGATGAACCAACACATTCGGCTACAATTTTGTTACAAGCTATAATGTTAGTATTGTTTTACTTTATTGCAGCTTTTATGCGGTATCATCTAGAGACAGTTGTAAATATCGATAGATGTAGATTACGGAATATCCTGCAGATTCTAATTGACTTTCTCTAGAAATCTTAATAGTAGATCTAGTTACTAAGCGTATTGCCCATTTGCTCACTTTCCAATTATGCACCACCTTGTCTGCAACTCCCGCGACGCCACTGCAGAACATAAACAACCACAAAAATTAACAAATAAGGGCGTGCGTCAACCCATCCATAGACTGTCCGTTTTAACCCTAAACGCGGGTAATTCAAGAAAAAAGCACAGTATTTGATGTAAATTCTGGAATCACACATCAGGGGCCTGCCGGTGTCAGTATTCGTTTATGGTGGAGACACGCTGTAATATAACCATAACACATTTTTTTAAAGAAGGGAAGAACATTGTGCTATATAAATACACATTTTTAAATTATTTTTAAAAAATGGAAAAACAACACATCAGAACAAAAAAAGAGACAAAAAATTAACACACAAACAAAATAAAACACAACAAAGAGGGAAACATGAAAGGGAAACAGCAATATAAATAGTATGTAATGTTGACTTCTTATATTATTCTTCACATGAAAATTACAAATCAACTTAGATCTAGTATTAACAAGTGAGAAAGAGACGAAGTGAAGCGAAAGGGAAAATAAACTTTGTTTTTAAAGTAAAGAGGTTTGGTTTCTTTTTTTTTTTAACGAATATTATTCCCAGTTTTTGTTTGTTGTTGATTTCAAATTATTTTTTCTTCCCGGCCAAGGACTTTTTGTTGGAAAAATGCAAAAATCGCGGCCGCGATTCGCGGGTCGCGTTCGCGACAAACGCAGATGCTAGGTAGGCTTCTGATCAGTAACAATGAAAGATATAGGTCAATTTTACATTCATCCATCAAAATGCTTCCATCTTAACCATCTTGTATAAGTATACTTACGACCTTAGAGCATGCATCAGAATAACATTGAGTGTGTATCTAGCTTAATATTATTTATATTATGCATTAATTTTAATTGTAAGCCTGCGTGTGTGTTTGTGTGTGTGTGTGTGTGTGTGTGTGTGTGTGTGTGTGTACACGTAGTGAAACACCAAACCAATGTGCCAGGATCTGGACAATAAAGATGTATCTTATCTTATCTTATATCGACCCAAAGAGTTATATCCTTTTAAACCTATAGTGTACAACTATATAGACCTCGAATCTAGATCTAGATCTAGAGCCGTCAGTACGCTAAGCCGCCCCCCCAATCCACATATCCATGTTAAAATAAAGGTCATTATATTACAGTTGACTTCCGGGTCAAGCGTTTCTACCGAAAATCGGAAGTTTTGATTCAGTTTTGAAACACAATTTCGAAGTTTATGCGACATTGTTTTATCGCGAAGCCCAACTTATAGCCCAGACACCAGTCGTAGTACTTTTACACAACAAAATGTATCATTATTTTGCTCACTAAAGAAGTGTAGGACTCTTCTTTATAATATTGATACTACTGGACTCAAATTGCCAGTGCACTGTATTTGAGAAATCAATATTTTTGAGTGCTAGATCTAAGCCTAGATCTGGATCTAAATAGTCAAAATATTTTTTTCCTCCCCAAAATCACTACTTTTTCTCAAAGAGTACCACCCTAGACATGTATTAGTTTATTACAAATGCAACTCTGAATAATTCCATATAAGATACGAGTGTTTTTTTTCTGTTTGAGATCATTTTTTCAAAATTATTTTTAAAAATTCTTTTCAATATCGGAGGTTATGATCCAAATGTACAAATATTATGGAATGTATGTAAATAACTGCTCATTTTTCAATATTTTCCTGTTCTATATACAGTTATGGTTATTTTGATGTATAATTTGACTAGGTGCAAACATATTTTTTGAGTTTCATCTGAGATTATAAAATTTTTGTTTTCAAATTTTATCCGCAGCCAATCACAATTGTGTTGCATAATCGCCTCTTACAGGAACCAAAGTTGAAAAATACTCAAATAAACAATACAGATGTATTCTACAAACCATACTGAAAATGTTGGTTTATAATATGTTGATATTTATTTGAATTTATGGCCCCCAAGACCTGTGAACAGCGCACTAGTCATCATCTCATTTCGCCCTCCCGAAAAAAATTCGTCCACAAGCCGAAAATAATACGTAGCCAATGAGTTAAACCGTAACCGTAGGCTGGAACAATGATTATAAATACCTCATATTTACGGTCTCTTGGCTGGTATTTGTATAGAACCGAGAACAACAGGAGATTACACACACACACACACACACACACACACACACACACACACACACACACACACACACACACACACACACACACACACACAACACACACACACACACACACACACACACACACACGCACACACACATCATATTAGTATGAGTGTATTTGTAATGTAGGCCTATATGCTAAGCAGATTGTTATTAGCTTAGGCGTAATATATCAGGTGAAGGCCTCTCTCACTATGTATGTTTGTGTGTGTGTTTGTGTGTGTGTTTGTGTGTGTATGTGTGTGTGTGTGTGTGTGTGTGTGTGCGCGCGCGCGTGCTTGCACTTGCGCGTGCCCATGCGAATGTGCGTAATGTTATGCGGTAATTATCATATTCTAAGCTAGCTTAAATTCTTTGACAAAACAATCAGAATGTCGTTAACTTTTTAAAAAATGAAGCAATCATCTTGAATTGTTTGATTTGCCAAACGTGGGATAGAAAGCCTTTTCCCCTTTTATGCAGGCTTAAGTGCTTTAAATTACTTCCCCATCGACATAGTGTAGACCACTTAGGAGGCGGGCTTCGTATGCTTGCCAGGGCTAACTCGAGATCGGGCTGAGAAGCATACAACATCCCAGCAGAAAGACCGTCGACAAAATTAGTCCCACTCTTGAATCGAACTCGGGTCTCCTGCGCGACGTTCCACAAACGCTAGTTGTCAGGCCCGGATCTAGGCGTGTGCTAGGCGTGCTTAAGCACACCCCGAGGCAGTTCAGTGAAAAATTCAAAGTTGTTAGAGTTTGAGGAAAACAGGATCAAATGAAAGGTCCTGGCACACTGATCACAGTGCTTTTTTAAAATGTTGTCAATAGATGTATCTGTAGGTCTATTAGTTGAGAAGTCATGGTATTTTTTCTACTTTATTTTTCGCTCAAATTATGGTCCTTTTTTGCTCTGCGTTTTGGGACTAAAGGTGGACAAAATCGACAAAAATGTACAGAACTTACCAACAAGCTTTTTGCATCAAATGAAAGGTTATTATTAATGTGTATTCATATGAAAGAAACAGAAAAAAATTTAGTCTCATAAATCTTTTAAACATGGTCTGTAGATTAAGAGTGAGGTCAATTATCATGTGTCCGAAAATGGATTAATTTGAAAATAAATGATTATATTTCAACAAGGAATAGTCGGAAAAGCACGTAGCCTACCATGTATCATTTTGATCGTCTTAGTCAACACATTTATAAAAGAGGATAAAAGAACATGATAACAAAATTTCAAAATGCACTAGAAAAGGAGAAAAGCACAAACTGAAGTAAAAAGCAAGCGCGGAAAAAATATTTGATTGAAAATCTCATGATAGAGGACTACAAGATCGTAGTTGTTACTCCTAGTCCTAGTAGTTTCCATTGTGACCAGACAGCTGTGTGAACATAAAACTAGTAGTGATGAACATTTTGAGGAAAAAGGGAAATAATTTTCTAAAGATAAATCAATTTATCTATGAGTGATGAAGACTATAAATAATAATGCAGCGACTTGGGCCTCTTCTACGAAACTTGAGAAAAAGCTAGCACATAAAAGCAAAGACTACAACTAAGAATGTAAGACTTAAGTAGGTAAGTGCTAACTGACAGTGGCGGTGGGTGGACCAAAATTTGGGTTTGGCTTATGTTGCTTTCTCTTCTTTACCACCAAATAGCAAGCAATATAAATAAAACATTGGTGATTTTTCCATTATATTCACGGTACGGCGAGCCACGGCTTTTTGGGAACCATTCAAACGAGAAGAGTCACCTTTGTCTTCCTATTCTTTGTTCTAGATCTACGTTAAATTTTTCTGGATACTGGGGACGAATCCGTTTCACATCCAAACTTCTCTGATTAATTTTCATCTAAAGAAAAAGTTGCCTCAAAAGTGGTTTGATGTAATTGATAACTGTTAAATCCCAGCCACACACACACAAACACTCCACGAGCTTGATTAGGCTGTGTAGTCGAGGAAAGTAGACAGCCGCTAACAAAGGTCCAATGGGAGCGTAGGTAACTGTCAGTGGGGGAAAGTGTGTCGTTAACTTTCATCCCATTGCCAGAGCTAGGACAGCGTGAGCCCTCTGTGCAGTGGGGGGG
>NW_004797279.1:2527576-2529341 GCF_000002075.1 Aplysia californica | reverse complement strand
GGGGTGGGAGGGAGACCTTCACTACCCACCGCCATATATATATCTCCGGATAGATCTAGCAAGACCTTGGATCTAGAATCCAGGACTTATTAGACTAGTGTCGTAAGCCGTCGGTGCTCAGACCATATTAAGCCCGTAGGTAAGTTCTCAAATTTATGTAGGTAAGGCCTTCATGCAAATCTAGATCTAGATTCTAGAAACACGTTGGTCTAGTCTAGATGCAATGGGTAATAATGCAGTGTATAGGTCTATGCTGTTTACTGACTGCTAATCTTGAAGTAAACAGCATAGACCGCTACATTGCACTGATGATGATGATAATGATGATGATGATGATGATGATGATGGTGGTGCTGGCGTAGGTCACTCTCTCCATCTCCCTCCCCCCTCTCTCTCTCTCTCTCTCTCTCTCTCTCTCTCTCTCTCTCTCTCTCTCTCAGTGTATCTTAACAGTTCTTTTATACTTTATTTTCGATACTAACAGGTTTGGCAGGACGAGAGCCATTGAAAACTCGCAATGAGTAAACGCTTTGAAAGTGCGGCTAGTCAAACGACAAAAAGGACAAAAGACACACTAACACTAACACGTTAAAAGTCAAGAGCATCTTTTGGTTTTATTCAGTCAGACAGTTACAGTAGTACATGTAATACATTATGTGAATCGTCTGGAAGTGAAACACTGCCTTCTCAAATTCAAAGTACAAACCTGTCAGAATTGGCTTGACGAAATACGTATTTTGCCTGCAAGCAGCCATGTTTCAGCTGAAGATGCTGAGAGAGAGGTGACAGAAGTACAATGTACCACGTTTAGAGAAAACCGAAGAAGCAGAGACCACTGAAGCAAATACACAGGCTGATTAGCGAAGTGATTATAAAGATAAAGATGATGTAGGGACATGGACACCTTCACTAAATGACCAGGAATTGTCTTTTTGGATTGATAAAGGTCTTTCTAAATGCCAAAACAGTGTGGGGCCTTTTTACAAATTATAAAAGAATCTATAAAAATCAAGCCAGACTGTGCTCAAAGAGTCTATTCCTGCTACAAAAGTGAACGGAGAAACACATAACAGAGAATGGCTCGTGTACTCTCCAAAACACGGGAAACTATACTGGCTTTGTGTGCAAATTATTCTCACGTACTACAACATCCACGCAACCAGGTCTGGCCTCAATGGCTTTGATGATTGGTCTCACCCCAAGCTATTAAAACTCTTGAAAATCAACCCAAGTCGTATGAATTGTATGTTAACATACCTAACAAGAAAGCGGGGCCACACGCTCACTCAGAACGTGCGGAGCAAATGCGAGCAGAATAAGAGTACATGTACTGGAAAAATGGGCTTCATCGAGTAATTGCAGTGATTTCTCTCCTTTCAGAGCGGAGTTTGGCATTCAGAAGAGATGAAGAAACTTTTGTTTCACCAAGCAATGGAAACTTCATGGGATTGTTAGAGCTTATTGCCAAGTTCGACCCATTTCTACTTGAGCACGCCAAGCAGCATGGCGACAGAGAGTCTGGCCAAACGCTTTATTTGTCAAAAACGATTTGTGAGGAAATAATACAACTAATGGCCGATTAAGTAAGAAGTTCGATTATCAATGACATCAAACAAGCTGGGTACTTCAGTATATCAGTGGAATTTGTGTTTGCGAAACACTGCTCAGCCCTGCCCTCCACTGACATCTTTTTAGTTAGTGCTACTGTCTGAGGGCAATGAGGAAGAGTGATGTCGATGGCAAGTGAGTGGAGTAGAGGGGTGGG
>NW_004797279.1:2523818-2525043 GCF_000002075.1 Aplysia californica | reverse complement strand
GGGGGAGGAAGGACTAGAACAACAGAAGGCCACTATAGCGTGTCTTGTCCCCTGTCCTACCCGTTCTGTGTTACGAGAGACGATGGACGCGATAGGGCTATGGGACAGTGTGTGGCAGTGTGTGGGGTGTTTGGGTATTCCCTGTTGTGTCATCAAGAACTTGTTCTGTGGTTTGACAAGAGTGCAAAGCCATACACTGAAGTGAAAATTCTCTTTAGTTCTAGGAAAAGCAATGCTTTACCGGTATCGCTCTTTCACGACATAAAAAACAAACAATTCCAACTTTTACGACAAAAGAATCCCTAAAAAAGACATCAAGCCCAAAACACCCCAAACAGACAAAAACAAAAACAAAACATAACTAGGAAATCCTGCCTTTCCTTTTTCAGTGTGTACCAAAAGATTGCTCGTGGGGGGAGGGGGGGGGGTTGCCCACCCTTCGTAACAAGAGGAGCTTTCACTGAAATACATCTCCGTGGTCACGCCAGCCGCTGATCACCCTTGTGAAAACCGTCTCTTCGTATGTCTAGCAAAGCGATTCAAAATCTGTAAGAAGAGCTGTACAAACAACATATAGAAACATGTTTCTGGAAGATGAAAAGAAACCACTTTCAGAATTTTTGTCTTTAAAATATGTTCCCCGTTTAGCCATAACGTGTACTTTGACTCTCTTTCCCGTCTCGTTAAGCACTGATTAAAGTGTCTTATGTTCTGTGTGCATAGGCACTAAATAAACATTATGTTTTTGCTTGTAAACGTACAGCCCGTTTTGCATCTCAGAAAAGACGAAAATAGAATTTGAACTTACGGGGTTTTTTTTGGTTTTTTTAGTTCTAAAATGTTTAAAAACGAAGTTTATGGGGACCTGTCTAGGGCCATTCCATAATAAATGTTTTTAAAAAAACCTTCAGTGACACACATTTATCCGGTATGGTGATGACCTGCAAAAATAAAATAAATAAATAAATTGATTTGGAAAAAGAAAAACCTAAACAGTGATAAAGTAGTTTTGGTTATTCGCGGGTCTATCGTTTTTGTGTTATTTTCAGGTTTTTAAAAAAATGTTTCAGGGGGCTCTCGTGGTCTAGTGGTCAGGTGGCCTAGTGGTTAGGCTCTCGGACTTGCAACCGTAAGGTCGTGGGTTCGAATCCCGTCAGGGACCCGACGTTGTGTCCTTGGGAAAGGCACTTTACACGAATTTTCCTCACTTCACCCAGGTGGGAAT
>NW_004797279.1:2518004-2521940 GCF_000002075.1 Aplysia californica | reverse complement strand
TGATGGATGCGAATTTAGAATATCAGTTTCTTGCTTTTATCTATTAGTTGGATCAAAAGGCACGATCAGATTGGGATGGTTTCTGGCATGCACTTGCTCACGTGCTCAAGAGTAAAGAAGGCTGTACAGCAAGGACTTTAGAATCTATTTATAACCTCCTTGGTGTACATATTCAACATTTTGGTTTGCATGCTCTGGTCGGATCTTGAAGGCCACATGGTTAGTGTACAGTGTACGCTTATAAATAGAAAATAGCTCAAATAGCCCACACCTTGGATATTGTGTCATAAATGTTCTGGTGATCCAACGATTGGTTCTCTCCCATTATTTAAATGTAAATAACTGCTTTGGTCATCGCGAAAAGGGCACGCAGGACTGAGCTAAAGGAAACTCCTTTAACCAAAGAAATAACCAAAAGCTTTATGTCTCCAATATATGTCATTTCTATCTTCATTATTCTAAAAAATCTAGGCGGAGATAAATTGCCATCCTTTTTCTTTAGGTAGGGATTACTGAGACCTTGAGATTTACTTCCACTGAGCCGTATTCAATTTGACCCGGAAGTACATCATGTTGCTAAACTGATATATGAGCCCAGGGAAATGTGGCCAATAAAAATGGTGGCTGTCTTTTAGTAGAATATACTTTTTTTTAAATTGGGAGACGTCACGACAGTGCATGGTATGTAGAACTGACCGCGATTATTCATGCCCCCCCCCCTCCCCCAGTATTTCACTCACAACAGCCACAGAGAAGAAAGAAATATTCTTACTGTCTTACTGAATTGATCGGCATGGGAAAAAGAAATACAGCCATACTAGAAAGCAAACTGAAAATGAGAAGTAGCCAATTCTTTATCCTGGACCCCTATGCTTAACCCAAAAGACTCTTAACTTTCTAGACAGGTACACAAAATCTCGACGTACATTCGCCCTGTAAATAACTAGAACTACCCCATACAGACCAAGCGTTGAATCGGATAAAATACTATAATATACTTTACACATACGTATTGAACAAAGTTAGCACACAATAAATAATTTCCGATGGTTTTATAATCAAAACGTTCTTCATCGCACTTTTCTGAACAATGCTTTAAGTCGGCGACTTGTGTCAAATGCTATTAATGGAACATAGTGTCAGGCTGTAGAAAGTGTGGAAAAGAGGATTGGGGGAGGGGGGAGGCTGTTTTCGGCCCACACTCTGAGAGCCAGGTAAGGTTACAGTGGGGAGTAAGCGATAAATAGGAATAACAAACGAAACCTAGTGTGGCTTAAAATTTAATATGCAACAGAGATTATAGCCATCATCATCATTGCATTTCTCACCCTGCACCAGGCCAGGGTATGGGCTACGAACAAACACTTTCCACCTTTCTCAATCCTGGGCTAGTCTCTTGGTGTCACTCCATGTCTTCCCACTTTTCTGTACATCAATTTCTGTAATTCTTCTCCAGGTTCCTCGCGGTTTTCCAATTGATATTTTACTCTGTGGATTTCAACCCAACACTTTTTTTGTTTGTTATGCAGCTGCCTGACGTCCTGAGAGTATACCCAATCCATCGCGACTGCCTTCCTCCTACCTCATCTCTGACTGGGATCTATCTTGTTTTACTCAACATTTCCTCGTTGGTGACCTTGTCTGCCCATCTGATCCTCAGTAACTTTCTTAGATACTTGTTCAAGAAAGGATGGATCCTTTTTATGCAAGTCCTAGATGCGTTCTATGTCTCACATCGATACAACAAGAATGACTTCACATTTGAAATGAAAATCCTCAGCTTTGTTCGAAGTGAGATATCCATGGTATTCCAAATCCTACCCAAAGATATGAAAGCAGCCTGTGCTTTTCCAAAGAGGTACTTTATTTCAGCACATGTTTCTTATTCTCTGTCAACCATATTCCAAAGTTTGCAAAAGGATTCAACATCTTCTAGTGCAAATGCACTATTGTGACCTGATCCTTTCGTTGCACAACTGTCCCTAGGACCTTTGACTTTCCGGGGTGGATCCTCAATCCAACAGACTCTGATAGGCTGTTTAAAACTAAAGTCTTTGCTTGCATCTGTTCCTGGGTGTGCGAAGGAAGATCTAAGTTGTCTGCTAAATCCATATCGTCCAACTGTGTCCACATGGTCCACTATTATAGCTGTGTCCTCTGATAGTTTCCTTCATCAACCAGTCAACCGCCAATGTGAAGAGGAAAGGTGATAGTAAGCCTCCCTGTCTCACGCCAGTCTTATAGTCAAAGCTGTCAGTGGCCTGGCCCTCCTGTGCAACCCTGCAACTTGTCCCTTCATAGATGCTCTTGGTGAGGTTCACTAACTTCTGTGGGGTTTCATGATGTCCCTGTATCTTCCATAGTGTTGCTCAGTCTAGTCTATACTGTCAAAAGCCTTCTCATTGTAAAAGAAATTGACGATCAGCTGGGAGTTCCACTCCATGGACGGGACTGTTCCACAACGATCCTCAGCGTGGCAATCTGGTCAGTGGTTGAGCCATTTTTCGAAAACCAGCCTGTTCATCCGTAGTCTTGGGTCCATTGCAGCCTTAATTCACTTCAGGATGATTCTGTTGAAGACCTCATATTATGGTATTGAAGGAAGAATGATCCCTGTGCAGTTGCTGCAATTAGGACCATCCTGACAATAATATTTTCTGACAGTAATTAGAGATAGTTGAATGATACATAACACGTATATTTATTGTGATGTCCAAGACAGTCTTATTCTCCATTTGCAAGCAACAAGGAAGCCACATTTGCTATTAAAAAGTCGTCTTTTCAAAATTGTGGCGTTGAATTTCATCGATGAGGCTGACGTCACCGCTGAGCATGCGATGTTCAGTTTGAGCCTCGCCCAAAAGAAGTTACGTATGCTGATAGGAAGGAGTTTCCAAGCAAGCTGCGAGCCACCATTGATAAACAAAGATTTAAAAAAAGAGTCTCTGAAGAGCGACAGCATAGCACTGATGCCCTATTGTCTCTTTGAGTCCCTTCAAATTGACAAATGGGTTTGTTTTTTTTACATTGATAAATGTTAGTCTGGATTTACTTAAAACTGAATGAAACTTATTATCAGCAATACATTTCTCCAACTAACCAAAAATGACTGTCGCCACCCGTCTTGCCCGGTTAACGAACCATCTGTTTAGTTAACCAATCAAACCTAAGAACGCAGCTGAGTCTTCACATTTATAGATTTAATGTGGCCTCGTAAAAAAGCAGTACTTTGAAGAATGGGGTTTTCGAATCAACGCCCTTCTCAAATTTGACTGGAGAGGGGGAGAACATTCAGAATAATTCACAAAGATGTCTGTATGATTTGAACCCTGTTGGTCAAATCTAGAGCCGTAAAATGGGCAGCTATTGAGTATTTTTCAATATCTTTGTTCAATCTCATTTGGGGGACGGGGAATTAAAACAAAGCAACGACAGCAATAACAACGAATTTAAATCAATTAAAAAGAGTATGTTAAAGTATGTTTTTGTGGTTATTCTGAGGTCAGTTCTACCCATTTTACAACAAAATGTTAGTTCAGAGGTGGGATCGAATGGTTTATTGAGGGGCTCTCGTGGTCGAGGGGTTGCGGTGTTCGCCTCTCATTCAATAGGTCCCGGGTTCGAATCCGAATTGCGACGGAATTTATTTTCTCTAAAATGTATCCTTTCACCCTCTTTCTTGCTCTCTAACAATGTTTTGTCGGCTGCTTTCGTCTGGTCCACTTTCTTCCCCCACCCCTCACCTCTTTTACCCCCTTCTGTGGGCTCATGACTTTTTCTGCAGCCTTTCTAGTGCTACTCCTTGGCTCCTTGTTACTGCTGTCTTTTAGCCACACCCCTGATTTTATGGTAGGAAAGATCTAACACCTAGCCTTCTCAGATAAGGGTAACAAATCTTGGAGGTCTCGTTTCCAAGTTGCGCACGTTAAAGATCCG
>NW_004797279.1:2510587-2512377 GCF_000002075.1 Aplysia californica | reverse complement strand
GGGGGGGGGAGTGGAACGATTGTCCCAACAGTCTCTACACTACCTCTTTCTTCAAAATCATGGGAGAAGACCAGCGTTCGTGGCGTCTGTTGCCGTTGCTGTGTTGGTAATTATGATAAATCAATGTCTTGCTTCCCTGTAAATCCGACTGAAGTCTAGATGTGCACAATATATATAATAATATGTGTGCTGTGGATTGCTTCTATGTAGATCTGTTCACTCCTTTTCTATGGTCTCGCATAAGATCAAATAATTATTTCTGATGTCTTAACAGTCACAAGTGTAAAGAATGTGCACTTATTAGAATCTGGCCAAGAAACGTGACAGCTGAAGAGAGTGAATATTTTATTTTAAATTAGATTTCAGGTTTCGAAGTGTGAGGGCTTGGCTTTTCTTTACGGCCTTACCACATATATCTCTAATGGTCAAAACAAGAGAGAATGATAACAATATGAAAGTAGTAGTAGTAGTAGTAGTGAATGAACTTCGTATTCCGATTGTTTTCTATGGGTACCCCCAAGGGCTTCAATGAGTTTTATTTTTCTGCTGTTTTCTTCACATAAATATCCCTAAGTTTCACTGGAGTATGTATTTGTATCTCGAAGATTTTAAAGGAAAAGTATTACGCCGTTATTAGATTCTAGTCCAACTGGGCTGCAGTGCTAAGAACCGTATTTGATTCGTTCTGGCGTCTGAGTGTCCAATTTCTGTAATTCACTGCATTAACAGGGGTCAAGACAACGTTCAAAGCGGCCTCTTCAATCACTTTTCATGATTGTCTCCTGGTCTGTAACGTTCCAAAATTAATCTAACCATCACGCGTGAATGTTCGTGCACGCACATCCCCTAGACCCGATGGACACCACAGAAGCAAAGTCGCAGGCTTTAATGGTGAATTTGGAGAATGAAAACGGGATACTGTTTTCTGATTTTGGAAATACCAGACGCGTCGTATTTTTGAGAGTGAAACAAAGACGTTCAAATCTTGAAGCTAGTTTGATTTTCTCCAGACTTAGAATCGCTCTGTTGTGCGTTTTTCTCGATGAGTGTATTTGTGCGTGTTCTTGTGTGCTTGTGTTTGTGTTGGTAAAGGGAGCGAAAAGGAGAGAGAGCAAGAGACACAGATAGAGTGAGAGTGAGAGAGAGAGAGAGAGAGAGAGAGAGAGGCGTGGGGCGGAGATGAAAGTACAGATCGGTTGAACGATGTCTGGACCGTTAGTGGTTGATTAGACTTTAACAACAACTTATCGATGACAATAAAATTCTTTGTCTCTGGGTTCCAGTTGACCACACTTATTTCTGAAACTCTTTGTTGATATTATCGATTCCCTCAATAGTTGTTTCTTTCCCTTTGTTACATTTGATGTTGCTATTGCTATTGCCGCTGTTTTAGCTGCTTCTCTTTGATCTCATTTCGAGGAAAGAACAACATACAACGCATACTAAACAAAACGCCAACAATTATATTCTCGTTGTGTTCACTACAGCTGTCACCTTTGGCTTTCGCAGTAATCAATTGATGTCAATTTCCATCTTTAGCACTGGCACAAGGAGTATTAAGGAGGTATTTTGAATGCGATCAAAATGACAGCAGCACATCTGTAGACATGGATCAATGTCAGCAGGGATGCAGGAAGAGTTGCTCGCAGTTCGCCCTTCGTTATCAGAATTATCCCATTGTGGGAAATACGCTACTGTGAATTGTGGTGCTTTGTTAGAGAGGGCTCGTGGAGCACAGCTTGTGTTTGTGTGTGTATATTTTGTGTGTATAATGTGTGTGTGTGTGTGTG
>NW_004797279.1:2505106-2507048 GCF_000002075.1 Aplysia californica | reverse complement strand
AGAGAGAGAGAGAGAGAGAGAGAGAGGATGCAGGACGGCAAGGATACAACAGTAAAAGCTAAATCTCTTTCATACTATTTTCCTTGTCAAAGAGTTGTACATGTATCACGATGAAAACATCACCATTAAATTACTTGAGTTGCAAAATGAGATACTAGGGTATACAAACTGATAGAGGTAAGCTTTATACGAAACTGATAACAGAGACTTCGCGTTTTAGGCAGATTTCCTATTCAGGGAAGGCATTGAATTTTTAAAAAAAAGGGGGGGGGGTGCACGCTGGGAAATCGAAATCCATTCATGGTAACAGGGATATGTTGTGTAAGACGGCTTAGTATTATACAAAGCACAATGTGTATATTTTATTTATTTATTTATTTTTTATTGATTGATTGATTGATTGATTTATTTATTGTTTGATTTGTTTGTAGGACTGATGGACCAGTGGGTAGATAGAGCTTGAATTGACATTCGGAGGAACTGACGTAGTCAGAGCAAAGCCTACAGATATTTTGATTGAAGAGAAGATATGGATAGACGTATCGATTTGCTTGAGGGGGATTTGGGTGGGTATAAAAAAGCAGAAATGCATTAGTGTGTTGATTGGATTTCATGAGTCAGCTGCAAAAAAATAGCTACAAAATTAAACAGAAAATTGCTTGCTTTGGAAGCGTTTAGAGAGAGATAATTACATAAGAAGAAAAAGAGACTTTCAAAGAGCAAGGGGCCGAAAGAAATAACCTTTTGATTTCCTTTTCTTTAAACCTAGGTGTGTTAAAATGAGCGGGAGATTTTAGACTACCGGTAACTTTATCCGAGGAATCAAGGAATCAAAGGAAATATTTTTTACTCTTTCTTTGCGTTCAGTAAAGGGAGGAGCGAATGTATGGGAGATTTGGAATACCGGTAACCCTAACCCAGGAAGTAAGACATGAAAAGATGAAAGGAGAGGAGTAAACTGGAGGTTTGAGTTTTGAGATGGCATGGGTTTGAAGGAGCGTGAGCAGTATCGCTGTTATGTTGGCGTCAGATAGACCCGGTGATAGGAACCAGCGGGGGGATGCTGTTCCTCCTCTTTGTGAGGCCGCGTTACCTAGGGGGAGAGAACTGGGCCAGGTTACCCAGGCTCCTGGGTAGCAGACGAGCTGCTGGGAACTGTTCCGTCATACCTGAGCCATGGATAGACTAGGTGCTCAGAACTGTTCCGTCATACTACCTGAGCTATGGGTTTTCATTTCCGAGACTTGGCAGGATGCTGTTGTTACGTGTCTGAAACTTTGAGATGAAAACCTGGTGTGGGTGGTACTTTCTTTCTTTCTTTCTTTTTTTCATTCCTTTTTAAAAAAATCTATTGTTCTTTCTCTTTCTGATTAATCGTTATAATCTGTGTTGAAGAAATACTTGAATAAAAAACAACAACACAACGCTCTAAAAAGTGAACATAGTACAATAAAATTCCCATCTTGTAAGTTCTCTGATAATGCAGTCCAAGAAACTTAGATACATGTGCTGATGAAATTTAAAATCAAACAGCCAAACAACACAAGCACAACTCTTAAATTATTGTGAACTATGATATTAGGCTTGGATCATGGACACTTCACAGTATACGTGTATTGCATTTCAAATAAAAATCTTATCCCAAGCAACATCTTATGCTTAATGACTGTTTTGGTGCGCCGATATTATCTGAAATTAGATTTATAGCTGATGACTTTGCTTGTTCAGTTTTTCATCGCCTACCAGCTGCAGGCTATCCTGACCGTCTGCCATGTAGATCTGGTATTATTATGATATAGATGTGACGTTTTTAATATCATTATTATTAATTTGATAATTATGTTGTATTAATTTTTGGATTAGAAAAATCCTTTTTCCACCCCCCACTCTATATATATATATATACACACATACACACATAATAAATATACAATCTATAATA
>NW_004797279.1:2498716-2501334 GCF_000002075.1 Aplysia californica | reverse complement strand
CCCCTCTTTCTCTCCTTTCCCTTTTTTCGCCGCGTTACCTTTTGTGAGCTTTGTGTCATTATAATAAACCTTTCTAATTCAACAATGACTTTGTAACCGCTACTCACAGAGAAAGAGGCGTCTTGGGCCACAGGTACAACCAGTCTCGTCTGAATGCGTAACAAGAAATCATTATTGATCACGCTCCACTAGACACTAGGGAAAAATCAAGTCAGCAGTGCCAATATTACAAACTTAATCGATGAATCAGTTTCCAGACAAAGCTAAATTGCTGCTCGAAAGAATAATTCTTGGGGGAAAAATCAGCAAAGCGAATACTGTTCGTGTTTGCATGATCGATTTCTTTCTTTCTTTAACTGATGATGAAATGCATCTCAGTGAACTCTCGCCCGATTTGGATCAGAAATCAAACGTCTTGGTCTTGATTCCTAAATGTTCAGCGGTTTTTTTTCTGTGTATTTGCACTTTTGTATTACATGTTGCAGAGACAGATTGAATGGACAACGTCTGACGTGTCGAGAATGTTCTTAGAAATAACACATTGGATTCAGACTAACACCTTGGATTCAGACCTTGTTTTGATAGTCATTGAGAGCATCATATTATTATTGTGTTCTCTTTTCTGAGCCACAACCGTTAATTGTCATATTATGTTATGACTGCACACAGTGGGTGTGATAATATTAATGAAATGGTGTAACATATTAACAAGTAAATACATGGATATAAGTTGGATGAATACACGAAGAATGGAAGGCACAAAACGATAATTTAAACAAATATTAAAGAAAGAAAGAAAAAAAACCATAGACAAGTAGAGAACCCCCCCCACATGTTACACCTGGTGACGATATAATGCCGATAACACGTTTTCCTGTGTTTGCTTCAGGTTACCGACTGACGAGGCGTCTGTTGATGACTGACTGCCCAAGGTTCAGCGACCCTCAACGGTTATTAACTTGTCAAAACTAGATCTACTGTTTATCCAGCACAATACCTACTGCGTGACGTCGTACCAAGACGCCCTCATCAGGAACAATCTCCCGGCGAAGCTCGCGTGGGAGTGCGGTATCGCAGTTGTGCGAGTCATGCGGTCCGTAGGTTGCTTCCATTGGAACATCTGCTCAAAGATATCCCCCCAGGGGTTGAGAAAACTGCTGGGCATCCCAGCTAAGAGTCACGACATGTGAAACAACGTTCGTTTTGCAACATCCGCACGCTGTCCTTTTTTTAGGGGTAAAGGACGATCTTGAGGAGAAATGAGCAGTTTAATGTAGAGACAAGTCTATCCTTCATGTTTTGATTACAGACGTTTGGTATTAAGTGCGTGAACAGTTTTTCCGTTCTTTTTGTGCAAGGAGAAGTATTCGTGCACTGATGGGTGTATCAATGTTTTATAAGGATAATAACTACCACCGGAAGAGTTCTGTCTTTTCGGGCTAAAAATACAAATGTGACTTTATCGCGACTGCATACTCTGATATTAAATAATTTGTGATTTAAGATTATCACTTTCGGTTTGTGATTCCTTTTTCTAAGAGATTGTTCAAACTTTTTTTTTCTTTTCGTTGAGGAGTACCATCTGTTGGCCTGATGCGGGTGCAGCCGCCCGCGCCTCTCATCATGACTGAGGCGGTGACAGAGAACACGCCCATGCTGAAGGAGGGCACAGACTCCAAGCACAAGGGCGTCTGCAGGCTCCTTAGCTGGAATCAGTTCAGCAGCCGAGAAATGGAGAGCTTGTACCAGCGATATGTCTACAAAATCCAACAGTCAGCGATGGTATGTCTAGTCACGCTGCTCACCATCCTATGTTTCAGCATAGCCGTACTCACCTCTGTCTATGTACATACGTACACCGCCTACAGCCTGTACCTCTACGGCCAGGGATTGGTCTTCCTCTTATTCTTTATCCTCATGAAAACAAGCGTGATGAAAGAGCATCATTTCATGGCAGTGAACTACGTGATTTTGTTCTTTGTGGCTTCCTTGGGAATACTGAGTGCACCGTTGCCGTTAGGCACGCCTCCTGGATACCCGGAGCACATTCTGAACATGTCGGAGGGTTCCTGGGTGGTGGCGTTCCTCGTGTTCAACGTGTACGCCCTGATGCCGCTGAGGACGTTGTCTAAGTGCCTCTTTGGTGGATTCATCCCTTTAGTGCATCTGGTGGTATCCTCACAGACCTGTAGACACTTTCCGGATTTACACTGGCGACAGGTAAGGCTTGCTTGTCTATTTTGTAACGTTTGTTTTTCTGTTCTTATTGTTTTTCTCTGTTGTCCGTATCGTTTGTTTTGTCTCAAAGTGTCATTATCCGAGTGATCTCGTCTTGTACTGTACTTTGAACCTATCATTGGAGAGATATGAAGAAGGGATAAAAAGCACCTACGTGCTTTTGATTTTTGTTGCTTTTGCTTACATGTTTGTTGTTGTTGTAGTTATTGCTGTTGTTGTTGTTGTTGTTGTTGTTGTTGTTGTTGTTGTTGTTGTTGTTGTTATCATGATGATGATGGTTATGGCGGTGATTGGACCAGGAGTTTGTGCATTGTTATCATTTTTATGAGTCGTTGATGTTTGTTCTGACTCTGTGTGTGTGGGTATGTGTGTGTGTGTGT
>NW_004797279.1:2486356-2495772 GCF_000002075.1 Aplysia californica | reverse complement strand
GAGAGAGAGAGAGAGAATGTGTACGTATGTGTGTGAGAGGAAGAGAAACATATATAATATTATGTTGGAGGCATTTTGGTGCGCTCGTTTATATTATGCATAAAGTGTGCTTGTGAATGTGTGTGTATGAGTGTGTATTAGTGTGCACAAGTGTGTGTTCTTTTATAATGCTTGTTGAGCGTATGTGAGGAGGGGAGGAAAGTCGGGAACGGGAGGTGCAAACTTTGATGTTGCAAAAAGAATGAACCTTTTACATTGACTATTTTAAAACAATGTGTGCAGAAATGTCCTTATCAAGCTGGATAATCTTGCAGAGTCCTTGTCATCGATCTACTTCACAAGACAATAATCGTTGGTTACTAGATCTAGATCTAGTTGATTCTGGAAAGTTCGAGAACTTTCTTTCGTGGACAGCCTGCTCAGTACATGTATCACCTAGCGGCCTGATGGATCGGCACTCGACACCAAACGAACATCGTCGCTGAATGCCCCATATTCCATGGACGCAGTGTCAACATTTCACTCCCCACACCGCTAAAGGCAGCTTGACACGACTGACATTCTGACCTGGATGATCTATTTTTGGCTCTTGCTCGTCTCGGAAAACTGCTTGACATTTCTGTACTCGTATTTTTTTTAAAAATCGATTGCAACTTCAGTGGTTGGACGTATCCTGAGTTAACTTCTCTGGTCTCCGTGAATGAGCCTGGTCTGGAAGTCGGTGGAGGAGTGGCCAGTGAACTCGTATCAAAAGCTACGTAAATAGGCTTTAACCTCTGTATGATACGTTCTTCAGATCAACTAGTCCCAACAATTACGCACGATGCCAATGAAGAAAAGTTTTGGTCAAATTGAAAGGCATGCATAGTCGAAACTGCCTGACACTACTTTGGTGAAAAGAATTATATATAACGTATCAACTGTTGAAGGAGCCTTACGTACACTATCACCATTGCATTTTGACGGCGGTGAAAATATCCCTGTCTCGAGTCCACTTTTTTTTTGGGGGGGGGGGGGGGGGGGCGAGAAATCAAATTGTGCGCATTCAACTTGACCCAGAAAAGCGGAGGTGATTTAGTCTAGCTATATTGCGCCAATCTGGCATGATCCTGACATTAGACCAGATGGGTTACCGGCAGTATGCTGACCTAGCAAACGTCAGGAGTCGTCGCCTAATTGTACACTCCACTTGACAGATGACGCTGGTTTGGTCAGCGAGCAAATGCTGCCTTTTCATGTTACACATTTCCTTGTCACATGGGATTAGTTTTGAGGATTTGTGTTTAAGGCTGCAGCTTATACATACCAACTCTTTACGCTCGTCTCCTAATCCCACAATAATCCATGAAGTTCCTAAACATGTTTTAAAGCAGGTGTTTTACATTTAGGCTGACTTTTCTTTGTTAAAGAAGTTGTTGCCACAGCATGGGTTCTGTGATGTCTACTGTTGACCCTACATGTAGTGGAAGTTCATGAAATACTAGTCCTAGTGCATGTTATTTATCTGTCTTCATCGTCTGCTGGAATTGTTTGTATTTTATTTCGTTTATTTTGTAGAAATATAAGTTCATAATATACAAGAAAGAAAACATAAGATCTCCTGTTGTATTCATCTAGAAAACTGTGTATCTGTAGACATCCCAATTTCTTTGTTGATATTCGTTTCTGTTCAAACTTATTTCTTTTTAAAATTAGTTTGCTTGCTCATTGATTTTGTTTGTTTCAAGTCATAGCATCGTTTTTGACATGTCGGGTAGGGATTCTGCCTGCACCGATGATTTTCAGAATGACAAGATAAGAATTTTGAGAATTCATTGGGGTGAAAGGGATCGTGTCAGGATTAGAAGAGTGCCGCTAAGAGACATTCATGGGCATTCATGGATCAGTGCAGGCCACGGGACACGTTTCCCAGAGACATTTGGGAGGCAATTTGAAGCACTATGAAACCGCAGGTCGGACGGGCCGTGTCTGTCTGGTGTTGTGGTGTCAGGCTTGTCTGTGGGTCGTGAAAACAACACCGACCGCGGCTAAGCCGTGCCTTTTGTCACGGGGGTTGGTCCACTGAGCGCTGTTGGTTCGGTCCTTGTTGTTGTCGTCCGACTGGTAAGGTAACATTACGCGAGCCAGAGAATGTAGCCACATCGTCCTGGATTGTTTGCTGTCTTGTCACAGGTGGATCGAATCCTGTCTGGACCGTGTTACTGTCAGCTCGGTTGTTACCATGATGGTTTGTTTTGCAGGTGACTTAAGGGGATCCACTGGTCAGATCAGTAAAAATTTTGAAAAAAATATCAGTTTTCGGATTTTGGAGTATCTTAATAGATATCAATATCAAGGATCCATCTTTAGAAGCCTAATTCCTTATCAAACTTAGAAATAGCTGGAAAATGCATTTGAGAGAGGTAGCAATGTAGGAAAATCTTCACCAAAAATTATCTCTCTTTGCAGTTTTCTCAGAATTGTTTATCTGACCAGGTAGCAACACTATATTGAGTAGATCTCAGAAAGTTACTGTCAGAATTGTTTCAAATTTGCACACAATCTTTTATGCACATTTCTCTATAACCTTACAGTAGCATTTTTCTTTTTATGGAACACCTTTTAAATTTTAGGCCTTTTTTATTTTACAAAATCTGAAAATATTGGAGACCTGAATGTAGTGCATAACAAGGACTGTAAGGCTCACAAGTCAGTACAAAAATTTCAAATTTGGCTCTGTAAGGTTGTTCTACCTACCAACAGTAATCGCCATGCCAAATATTAGGCTTCTATCTTGAAGCATGTTGATGATTGACAAAATATAAAATTGGTTTTAAAAATGCTGAATCAATCCTTTATTTTTGATGGCTCGAGATTATCATTGCTAAAATCTTGAATTTTTTGCTTGGTAACCTTTTTTTGTACTATGTCACCCCCTTTGATGCAGAAAAGCAAGCGTTAGACCAAAAAGTATAGCATTTGGGTGTTGACCATAGCTACACCCCCTTAAGTTCGAATTCTAAAGCAACATTTTCAGACTTCGGTTGTTTGATAGTTGTTGTTTTTTTATTTCAACCTCCCTCCCTTGTCCTCTCCTTTAACCTGACTTGGCCTTATCGGAAAAGACCTCTGTAATAGCTTTACATGTACCAAATCCGTTTTACCCAGCCCCTTTCGTGAGTAGGATGTTTATTTATTGATTGATTTATTTATTTATTTATTTATTTATTTATCTATTTATTTATTTATTCATTCATTCATTCATTATTTTTTTATTCCTTCATTCATGGGGGGGGGGGGGGTACTTTCTATTGTTGTGTCGTGTGCTGGATGTAGTCTTACTGGCGCGATGTTATTTAATTTTAATTTTTATATAGATTTGGTCGGTAGGGAACGGGGAAGGGAAAGGGAGGGGAGGGGGCGGTAGATACAAACAGGTGGGAAGGGAGAGGGGGGGGGGGGTGTTATGTATAATTAGTGTTATCACAACTGCTTCTGTTCGTTCTTTGACTTCTGTTCTAACTACTAATTTTTACTTAGCTAGGTACAGAGACTCTTTGTGTCGGAGGAAAATCGACATCAGCTTATTAAATGAAGATGGACGGGGTAACGCTCGAGAAAAATACAGTTTCGAAAAAGTCACAGATGCACACGTACCTGAGTGTCTCGGTGGAGCCAGGGCTTAAAAAAAAGTGTAGGTAGGTGTCTTTACGTCTCCATCGACACACTTTAGATCAATTAGGAGGCGGGCTTCGATCCTGCTAGTAAAGGCTAACTTGGCATGAGAGGGATGCAAAGTCCCTGCAGAAAGATCAAGACTCTGGATAGAAATTCTGCCCACAAAGGAATTGAACTCGCGACTTTTGTGTGAGGCATTGATTTACTTTCAAGAAAGGAATTGCAGTGTAAAAATAATACACTATCACAGTATGGCATATTGTCACAGTGGTTTATAAAATCTCTCAAATTATAATTAAGAAACACCACTTCAACGCCTACAGCCATAACGAAATAGAAAATAGTAATATTGACCGTAACGAAACCAGGAAATAATACCATTCATAAATGAAAAGAAATCGCTACCAAGAACGATATATAGGTATCGATACAACTATAGCTACAGTTTGGGCGAATACGTCTTACGTTACTTCATTCACACACGGTAATGTTTGCGCATTTATTTTTCCCATTGCTCTGAGGAACCCAATCTTTTTGTTCAATAACACCTTATTGAGAGAGAGTGAGGGAGAGAGAGAGAGAGAGAGAGAGAGAGAGAGAGAGAGAGAGAGAGAGAGAGAGAGAGAGAGAGAGAGAGAGAGAGAGAGAGAGAGAGAGAGAGAGAGGGGGGGGGGGGGTTGGAGGCGGGCGATAAAACATGTCAGTTACTTCTACCCAACACCGTGGTGTGAGACTCTGAAATGACAGACTCTGTCTTTCCTTTGAGTAACAGCTCATGATTGCTCTCTTTGTTTACACCAGACTATTGATTACGAACTATGGTGAGACTTTATGCTGTTTTTTCCCATAGTGTCGGTCAATGAGAGAAATGAGAAGGGGTTTCAGAAACAAGGTCGCACAATAAAAAGGGGCAATAATATTATGCTTATTTGTGAATGGGTGCTCTTAGGGCATTTGTCACGTCACTAATATCGCCTTGGAAACACATTGTTTATTAAACAAAATAACAATTAGAAGCTTATTTTTTTAGAATGACATCTTCGAGTTTCATACTGTTTGTAGGAATTACTAAAAATCGCCGCTTGAAGTTTTTCTGCCTCATTTGTGTTTGTTTTCTAAGAACGTTCATTCAGCAAAATCCTCTCCATGAACAGATTGAACTTGAGGTAAACAGACGTGCAGGCAGAGAGCAAAACTATTACTCTTTAATTTATTACTTTCATATCTCTTTTTAGTTTCTTTTTGTATCGTCAGTCAGCCTGCTTGTGTTCTGTTCCTCATTTTCCGTTCCCTTTGCCCTGGCCCGTGCCTCTGTCTTTCTAAGTCTTTCTTTCGTTTCCTACCCTCCTCTGTCTGGGTGTCTGCCTGTCTGTCCTTTGGTCTCAGATTTTAAAAATATTTGACAGTTTATTTTCCTATTAGTCTGCCTGTATCTTTATCACCCCTTCTTTTTCCTGTAAAAAAACCAAACAACAACAACAACAAAACAAACAAACAAGAAAAAAAAAGTTGTAAAAAAAACCAAACAAGCCTTGTTTTCACACATGCAGGAATTAGCATTCATACAATATATTCCCCCAGAACGCAATGTTTTATACACAAAGACACGCACTGGAGGAGGAAAAAGGAAAAAAAGGCGTGCTTTGAATAAATCACTTTTCCGTGCCAATTAATTTTCAATTACACCTTCTCTTCCACGCTCTCAGCATGGATGATTTATGCCTCTCTCTCTTTCTCTCTCTCTCTGTCCCTCTCTCTCCCTCTCTCTATCTCTCTTTCTCTCTCTCTCTCTCTATCTCTCTCTCTCTCTCTCTCTCTCTCTCTCTCTATCTATCTATCTATCTATCTATCTATCTATCTATCTATCTATCTATCTATCTCCATTTCCCACTCTCTTTCTCTCTTCATTTTTTCTCTCTACCTCTATTTCTCTTTCATTTTTTCTCTCCCTCCCCCCTCCTCTCTCTCAGTTCACAACAATTTCTCTTGCCAATAGCTAGTCTCATGTGGCCTTTTGCCCTCATTTCTACAAAAACAGTATGATTATTCAGCGCCTCTGGACTCTGGCCTTTGAATTTATTTTCGCAGTGTTTTAGATCAGGTACCTTCTGTCCAGTGAGGGATGTTTATGATGACGACAGCGACGAGCCAGGATAGTACTGCATACTGATTTTTCCCCCTCGCGCGCTACTTGAATTCCCGATTTTAGCGATTTTTAAAGAAATGTGCCAATTCAAGTCGTTCATGTTAGTTGAAAGGGGCGCTACTATAATTTGAACACATGACACTGAGTGGCTCAAACCGTGAATTCAAAACTTAAGCAAAAAAAGAAATGGGCAAAACGCGAAAAAAGAGTGCGCATAAAAAGAACAATCCTATTTTTTAAATAGTGTACACTATTCATCTTACACAATCACCAATAGAAATTTTGGAATGTCGTTCTGTAATGGGCAAACATTTTTAATGGCCATCGTTTTCGAGTTGGTGAGCGTCGTTTTTGCTATTTTTGTCATTGGTTGCTGTCATCGTCGTTGCTGAGGTTGTTGTTGATGCTGCAGATGCTGTTGTTTTGTTCCAGTTTGTGGCGAATCATCACGGCAACGACCCGGCGAGGACAATAGTTGCACTAAATGAGAGGTAGAAGGAGTAATTGCAGTACAGAATCGAAACAAAACGAGGGGAATAGAATCGATCCGTGTCATGCCATAGAGTGATGGAGAACAAACATGGTTGAGTTTTGATGACAGTGTCACTTAAATACAGTAATCACTGTGTTACATATCGAACTGATTGTTCTGTGAGCAGAAATACAGACATGTTTTTTTGTGACAAATCATGATTATAGCCTGCAAAAGTGGTGTGTATCATGAAGATACGGAGAAAATTGAGTTGTTTAATGTCAAGGTGTCTCCAGTTAGACTCATAAACATGGTTTTTGCAGTCAGTGCTGACGTCAGCTTAGCTCAAGTGCCTAGGGGGTGGGGATAGTTATACAGGCGACTGGAAGTCAATCATTGTTATGGTAAATCTCTGATGAAGACTGCTTGTATGACCTTGTGCCTTGTAATACGAATATCTAGACAAAAAAGAGGAACAAACAAGAAGAATGACCCACAAACTAACAAACAAATTAATGTCAAGATGAGTGTTTTTATACTTTATGTATTCAGGATCTCTATTCCATACCTATCATTCATAAATCGCCAAGGATACCGAAAAAAACCCTAAGGATCTTGTTCTAGCATGAAACACTGTATAACTGAGGTGTGTTATCATGTTTAAGCCCCACGAGTACGAATGTGTTAATGACTCGCACGCAACAATGACGGTAAATCAGCAAGACACGTAAGACTTGTAAAGCGAACATACCTACTGACTAGCGTGGTGCCATCTTACCCAGATGTTGCTGTTATCATGTGCCAGAGAAAATTGACCAACTTGTATACAGGTGTGTGCAGTGCACGCCTTCCACCCTCTCGCCTTCTCGTAGTTACGCCCTCTTCTCGCCTCGTCCTCAGTTACTACTTTCTCTCGGCCTCTTGATTCCCCCGCCGTACCCATAACACAAGCGTGCACTTACCTGTGTTTTGGAGGTGGTTGGTTGTCATGGAAACTGTTCCTTGGTGCTTCTGCCTGAGTTTTTTTTTCACTTTGGGCCCTCCTTGAAGCCCCTGTGCATCGCGCCCCCCCCCCCCCCCCCCCCCAGTTCTCCTCTACTTCCGCACCACCGTATGTACACGTGCTCGTGCGCAAACGTACTCAAACACGAACGCATGCGCTGGCATGCACAAATCCTCTCTCTCTTTCTCTCCCTCTCTCTCTCTCTCTCTCTCTCACGCTCTTTCTCTATCTCTCTCTCTATCTATTTATCTATATATCTATATATCTGTCTATCTATATATCATTTTCACTCGCTCTTTCTTTCTCTCTCTTGGTTCATACCTACCTACTTACTATCTTCCTACGTACCTACGTACCCACCTACCCGCCTACTTACATACCTCCCTCCCTCCCTACCTGCCTACCTAGAGACATGCAAGCTGGAAAGCAACCCCCATTCAGGAGGAATTAGAGAGATAGAGAGAGGGGGAGTAAGCGAGAGAGAGAGAGAGAGAGAGAGAGAGAGAGAGAGAGAGAGAGAGAGAGAGAGAGAGAGAGAGAGAGAGAGAGAGAGAAACATATTCGTACACATGTACAGGGGGCACATTTGTACACATATACAGAGCGAAAGGTAGAGAGAAAAGGAAAAACAAACAGATTCTGTGTTTATGTGTATGCTTGTGTGTGTGCGTGTGTGTGTGTACGCGCGCGCACGCGCATGCGCAGATCTATGTGTTAGAGAGAGAGACAGAGAGAGACAGAGAGATAGAGGGAAAGAGACAGAGAGAGCTCTTTTCTTTTGAGTCTCCGTCTCTCTCTCTCTCTCTCTCTCTCTCTCTCTCTCTCTCTCTTATTCTCTCAGTATTTATTTAGATTATTTGGGGTGCTGTACCAATTTATGTTTTTGCCGAGTAATAATAAAATTATGTAGATGTATGGGCCAATGCCTTTAAAATCATTTTTAAAAAAAATAATCTCGAAATCTATCTCTCAGTGACCCTGTCAGTCAGTCAGTCAGTCAGTCAGTCAGTCAGTCAGTCAGTCAGCCAGTCAGACTGCTACCGTTCTACTTCACTCACACCTCATCCTCCCCGAGCCCTCCGCACCTCTTCAATCTGTCCCTGAAATGTACTTGAGCTTGTCCCAGATTTCAGCGACGTGTGAGTGGCTCCTGTACCATCCCCGACTGCTTGCTCCGTGATAAGGGGAGTTCACTTGCACGATTTGTCGGGCATTCTTGATCAGGCTTGACTGCACCCTTATACTTACAATTGTTAAATTTTTTTATATTAAAAAAAAAAATTTTGAAGGGGGGGGGGGTGGAGTTAGTAAGAGAAAGCTTTGATCTCTTTGAGTATGTCCTACCATTAGTCATTCTTCTACGTTAAGTCGCTGCTGGTGTGTTAGTATCAAAGGAAAGATATTATAGGCAGGTACCTTTACAAAAACCCAACATATTATTGTACTCTTTTGTAAAAGGGGACAACGGTTTACGAGCTCCAGAAAATTTCCCAATAATTCTTTTAAAGTAAGACAAAACTCGTTCAACTTTTCTGAACTTTAGATTTAGTTATCACGAGATTTTCCCGTGAACGATGCATAATTTGCGAGGTTTGACAGGTGAAAGAAACCTGTTTGTGATCGAACCTGCAAAAGAAACACGCCTGCGCTACAGAAAACGAAATCTGGCTCAAGAGAATGGGCAGGATGGTTGTTTCCGTTCAACATACTTAGCAAAATTTAACTGGTGCTTTATTCCAATAAAGAGCACTCAGTCGCAACGAAAAGGGGGCCATCCGAATGGAGGAAAAGAGCCAGAAAGTCTCAGTTACCATCTAAGAATCGGAGAAACTTGTCCAAAGCGCGCCAGGCGTTCACGCGATAAAAGTAGAGAAGGGGAACTTGTCTGATGCAACTTCAGAGAGTTTAGAGAAAAAATTAAACTTATGGGCCTTTATTGAGCACGACTACACTGTCTCCACTTCATTACCTTTTTGTCTACGTTTTTTTTTTTTCATCGTCTTAAGCTTCTGTTTGCTTTTGGCATCGTGCAATGGGCTATTGAAACGCACTCATGCACTTGTTGTATGCAAGCACATGGAAAGTTCTGCTCATCCACGCACACAAATAATATAACCTACTCGTACCACCTCCCCCCC
>NW_004797279.1:2483387-2484692 GCF_000002075.1 Aplysia californica | reverse complement strand
AGAGAGAGAGAGAGAGAGAGAGAGAGAGAGAGAGAGAAGATAAGACATGACAGGTCAGTGTGAGCCAATAACCCTGCTTGTTGAGCCAGCAGTGTGTGGGAAAGGTCAGCCACGTCTGCGCTCTCCGAATACCACGGCGCTGTCCCCCTTGTACACCGCTGCTGGGGCCAGTTCCGGCGTTTGATTGGGGATAAAACATTCTCGAAATGTCACCTGCGTTCGTCGCACGGTCCGAATCAGGATGTTTGTTCTGTTCTGTTTTGTTTTTGTGTTTGTTAGCCAGTCTCCTATACTTTCCGAACCTACTGTAATAGGGGCTGTGTAACGAGAAAGTGCCCTCAGTCCAGCTGACCCGCCGAATACGTATGCGGCCTTGATTTATGTTAATGACTCTCCCTAAAGTGGTCCCTCTACCGAAAACCCGAGTTGTAATGGAAATGATGTGCCTGTGCCATGAACGAATACGCCCCTTTGTGAATCAACAGGCCTTCAGGGAGACTATTGCGCTACGAGAGAATGTATTACTTACGAGGACTAGGCTAATGGATGACACAGACCTATTGGCTACTTAAGATGCGGTAGGAGGGAGAACTAGTTGCTGATAGCAATTATAAGTTCCTGGCTGAACTGAAAGCTTTCTTACTCGCTTGAAAGAGGAAACTTTCTTAACTGTCCTGCAAGTACTGACTGATCGTGGTATCATTCCCAGCGATCTCTGTAATGCTATTTCGTGGCGCTGATGTATGGTCATGACAAGCCCCGTGGGTGCCGTTATCACTGCTTGTGGTCAGATCACAAATCTAGAATGATTCTAGAATGGGCGTCTGGAAGAGGAAATCTTGTTTGCAGCTGGACCTCTGTAAATAGGTTTTACCTTTGATTTCTTCGAAGATTTTTATGTCTTTGAGCTAGTGGCTCAAGAAAAGTCTAGTATCTTGAATGACTGAGTTGTGTTGAATGTGGCGAAAATGCCAGGAGGTATGATGCGTTATGAACTTTTCTGAATAAAAGTAGAAAGACAAAAATATTTGTATCAATCTATACAGAGACTCGAATGAAGCAGTTCAGTGTTTATATAAAAAACATTTCTCGAAAAATGCCAACTATCGTATTCATGACTGAATCGTTTGAAATACTTTGGACGCTTTCCTGTACGTGTTTGCGCGATTGTAAGCACACGTATGCCCTTGAGCGCAATATGTTTTCGACGTATGTTTGTGTGCTTGTGTGTGTTTGTGTTTTGTGTTTTGTGTGGGGGGTGGAGTTAGTAAGAGAAAGCTTTGATCTCTTTGAGTATGTCCTACC
>NW_004797279.1:2477141-2478360 GCF_000002075.1 Aplysia californica | reverse complement strand
AGAGAGAGAGAGAGAGAGAGAGAGAGAGAGGGGTCTGAAGATTTTCTTGTTCTTCCCAGTAGTGGCCTTCAGGAACAGGATTCTTATATCATATTTAACTATGTTCCCAACAACAGTTTCCCCGACTCTCTACCAGCGCAATCGTAGCAAAGTCGTTGTCGAGACATTAAGCCACTCTCTGGCTGAGGAATTATTGCAACACTCACTCTCCTTGATTACGTAGTCATGTTGTCACAAAAAACAACAACAACCCAACAACGACGACGAAATGATTCCCATTTCTGCACGTTAGTAGCATAATGCTGACAAAGTAGAATTTAATCACAATTAAGACGTAGTGGAATAGGGGGACTATTATTATTATTCGTTTTTATTATTCAGACGTAATAATTATGGGTGATTGTTTCCTAACATATACAAGTGAAGTTTGGGAACCGTGACATTTCAAAGAGAAATGCTGTTTGAGTATATCCAAATACTCATCATAAATGGGCATTATTCCACTTTTCTGATAGAACAGAATTCATATTGAAAACACGACAAATGTTTAAAATTATTGTGTAGAATGAGGAACGACGTCTCGATGTTTTCTTTTCATTTTTTTTGTTACTCCGTCCACTGTTAGCTAGACAAACAGCATAAGATAAACAGACGAACAAACGGAGAATAGTTGGCTGAATGGATGAATGGATGGGCTCATAAATAGATTGATCGCAATAACTTTATATGCGATTGCCTCGAGGTAAGATCTGGTGGCTCAATATCTGATGACGTTATGTCCTATTTTTACTGTACAAAAGCGATCTTTTGTGTCGAAAATATATCTAGATTTTGAACCTGCTTACGACTATATCTGAGAAAATAATAATTTAGTTAAAAACCGTAATAACAATCTTCCAGCATTCCATTCTGATTCCGGACAGCTCTCTACTCTTCAAACTGCGCGTCTTCTAACAACAACCTACATCCCACAACAAAGCTGCAATTGATTCCCCTCTACGTCGGAGACAGGGCATATTTTGATCTCTGAAGGAGCAAGAACAGCTGGGGTATTCACTCTCTGGTTCTAGAAAAGGAGCGAAGATAATTGGCAGCGTTTACAAAACGACGTCATATTGATGCAGCGACAGGCATTTAAAAAAGTGGAATATGGTTGAGTATACTGTCATGCTCTTAAGGTGTACTAATATATGCGTATATATTATATATATATATATTA
>NW_004797279.1:2471370-2474064 GCF_000002075.1 Aplysia californica | reverse complement strand
CACACACACACACACACACACACACACACACACACCAACTCATGTGCACACACTCACACACACACACACACTTACACACTTACACACACACACACTTACAAGCACGCACACACGTTCGCGCGAGCACGAATTATGGAGCAATGAGGGGGTCATGAAGTGCAAGCCTGTAAAAGGGTAAGAAGGAAAATTAGAGAACTAGCTATGCAAATAAAATAACTCTGAGAGCAACCCTTTCCATCCCTGGTGAAATACGATGGCATTTGAGAATCAGGCATGTTTTCCTCATGATGAACGGCTCAATAATTGTACGATTGGAAGCCCATTCACGCAGTCAAGATACAGAAATATGCCTTGCGTTTCACTGTTGCAAAGAAGCTCGTTTCTGTACTCTTCTGAACAATTGCATTGCTATGCTGTGGAAATTCCGAAGCATTTTGGTCTTGACATTTCAAAGGAATTGTTGTGTCTGGGGACAACCTCGTCGGGAGAAGATTTTTCCTATTGATTTAGTCGACAATTATGCACAGGCGTGGCATGTGAGTCTACAGAAGATGTAAAAAAAAAAAAAGAAAACAAGTAGAAGCAATGGTGTGTGTTGGTGTGGTTTGGGTGGGGGTGGGGTGGAGGTAGGGGGACGGGAGAGGAGACGGAGTAAGGCATGTAGGTATGTGAATGTATGCATGTAGGTATAGTATTTATGAAAAAAATAAACAAAAACAAAGAACAACCCCCCCCCCAAATTTAAAAAACACCTTTAGGGAGGGGGGGGCGGAGGTGTAGGTTGAAGGGGCGAGTATAGAAGACTAACAGTTTATTTCAAGAATCCATAGAGCTATGACAGTGAAAGTCGTGACAGTGGATTGCAGCTCTTGTTGCTATTGCAGAAATGTCGATTATTTTATAGTGATTCTCTCTTCCTTTGAAAACAGTTTCTTCTGCTGTCGATGACCCTAGTATAGATATAAGAGACAAGGGCTACGTTCCTATTGATTTCCACAATTTCTAGTAGGGCGTCGAAAGGTCAAAGCAAAGTAACGTCAATCTTACTGGTTCACGCTCCACCCTCTGTATCACCGTTTCTTTCTCTCGTCCCGCTCCTGGTTTCATGAGCATAGTAAAGTGCCTGGTTTCTTCTCTTCTGTCTTCCCAAATTTTGTATTGACCCCCTAATGTTCCTGGGGGAAATGCGGGCCAGTGTCATGAACTACACTTCTGTTGTTCTCTCGTTCCTTACCTCACATCATAATCTTCCTTTCCTTCTGCCTGCTCTTATGGTATGCAGTCTCCTTTGGCAGCTGTTTAGTGTCCTCCACCCCCTTTCTCTCTCTCTCTCTCTCTCTCTCTCTCTCTCTCTTTCTCTCTCTCTCTCTCTTTCTCTCTTTCTCTCTCTCTCGCTGTGCGCGCAAGCGTAAGTGTGTGTATTGTTTTCTGTCCATTTCTATTTCACCTCTTTGTCATGCCGATCAACCGATCAAAGGCACATTCTATGAAAAGATAGCATACTAAATCTCCGAGACCACACCGTATATTCTCGAAAATATACTATAATATTCGGACTGTAAATTCCCACAAGACCAAAACCGGCCCCCGCACAACCAACCCCCAACCACCAGCACCCCCTCCCCCCCCCCAACCTCCCGTGAGAGGTCAACTAAGGATAAAGAGTTCACTTCTAATAAATTCATTTTGTGCCTATTACTATTTCTTACTCATTACCTCAATCTGAACGAAAGCAAAGTTCCACCATTCCCAGATTTACTCAAATCGACGCAATCCAGACCAAAATCAATCAATTGCCAGGTAGCGCATTATGAATCACAGAGCGTCATTTTTCATGGCGCAAGCAAATTAACGAAACGTTTCATAGAAGTACATTGTAATAGGAGAAGCCCACTTCAAAGCACCCATAAGCCGCTCGCCAACTCGCGACTTTCCTCGATCATAGGTCAAAACCAGGTCAATGTCACTTCAAGAGTAATGGCTTTCTTCAGCAGAACGTAGGATTGAAACTTTACCCTCAGAACGATGGTTTCTCCGAGTAACCAGAGAAGCAAGGCCAATCTGCGGACACTCGTGCGATGGGTCAGCTAGGTCAATAGAATACAGGGTCAAACACAAACGTCGTGACGACATTCGGGATGTACTCACGTGGTATCGATATCAACAATCATGGCAACCCAAGGAGCTTACTTTTAATCTCCTTGTGGCAACCTCCAGGAAACCAAAACGTGAACAGCAGTAGCGTGGGGGACTTAATCACTATATGGTCGGTAGAGCTCTTAGTTAACGTTCCTTATTTTTCACGAGTACAGAAGCCGAAGAACATCACGTAGACAATTCAGTTAAGCGAAAGAACCAAATCAACGTAGACAATTCAGTTAAGCGAAAGAACCAAATCAACATTGCCGGGTTCGAAGAAGGTGAAGGTTACAAACTTTCTTTATTCTGCTTGCTCGGCGAATTTTTTGTTTGTTTTTGATTTCGTTTTTGGTTTATTTGATTAAGTGTACAGGCGTTATGATGACTTCACTTCTTTCTTTGAAGAAGTGCTCCTTCGCTTTTTTGAGGATAGCTTTCTTTTTCTCGTTTCCCAAACAGCGATGTATGTCTTGCCTTTGACCCTGACATTGTCTACAAAAGTCGTCTCTCGTTCTCTCTCTCTCTCTCTCTCTCTCTCTCTCTCTCTCTCTCTCT
>NW_004797279.1:2469971-2471077 GCF_000002075.1 Aplysia californica | reverse complement strand
CCCCCCCATTTTCATTCTGACTATCTCTCTTTTCGCGTTATTTTTTTGCTCGCGCTTTTGTTTCGTTTGACTTTAGTTTTCTTCCTTAAGAGAAATAAGTAAGCTGTGGAATGGATAGGTGAGTGATCGATAGTAAGAACAGCGAGCACTGCTGTCTTGACAAACTGTCGGGACTCTGCTTTTACGGCACGCGAGCCCCCCTCATTCACACATGCACAATCACGATTTTCCATGATTAGTGGCAAATGCCAAGCGTATGTCTTCTTTATCGTACACTGTGTGTGAGAGGCAAGAATTAATGCTCATATAATCAAAACCCAACTTCCAGTGCGTGTGGTTCGAACTACTTAACTGTCATCGATTTTCGGTAGTCATGAATTACGTACTTTTGACTAGAGGAGCATGGTAAGTGGCCGTGGCTACTGACTTAAGGTGAACTGAGTGCCGCTAGTGTTGGCTAATGGGTTTTCACCTCTGCTAAATTGAGGGACGAAAAGCTTTTTAGGTGTCTGTATTGTTTTTAACGCTTTTTCAGGTTTGACCACAATGATCTGAGATGGTCTGAGTACAGTTGCTGGTTTTTTCTTCTACTGATGCAGATGTTTTCATCTTTGGACAGTATTTGAATTTCTTCTTGTTAAAAGTTAATTCTATTTTCCACACTATATGGGTTTTGTACAGAAGGGCTTGCTGGTTCAAGCCAGATCAACCATTAAATATTTCCGATTTTCAATAGTTTTTCTGCGCAACTCATGCCTCTGAAATGTCGTTATTATTGTCAACGGGACATAATATTCAACTCACATTTTATGTGACAATGTATTTCACGTGAGAGCTTAAGAAAGAACACAAAAAAAGCCGACGTTAGAACTTGCAGATATCCCCTCAGTGACCACTCACAAGGGAAATAAGCAGCCCGGATTTTGTTGTCAGTTCCAATCAGCAGCGCTTTGCCCGTGAAGACCCGAGAAGGGCATTGTGCAGATTTGGAAAGAAGCACGAAGCGGATTGCAGATGAGGCAGGAGAGTCAAGGAGGAACCGGATAGAAGAAACAACTAGAAGAAACAGATTAAAGAGAAATGTGTGTGTGTGTGTGTGTGTGTGT
>NW_004797279.1:2459714-2468927 GCF_000002075.1 Aplysia californica | reverse complement strand
TGGGGGGGTTGAGAGGAGTTGGTTTAGCAGTCTAAGAAGTCTCTTTGTAGTCGAGCACTGGACTCAGAGAACATATTTCATCGACCAAAAGGTCGATTTCTCCTGATGGCATCGAACCCGAACGGTTGGAATGCAAGTTCATGACAGATTAATTGACTAGTGGAATTGCTAGAGTTACGTCCATGGCGTAGGTGATTGGAGGAGAGGGGACAGATGGTTAGGGAGAATTTCGTTACATCATGTGGTCAGTCTGTTGAAATTGCTTTTTCCATCTACTGAGACTGTCTGGACTGGACCCCTGAGGAAATTCTCGGCTCCCGGTGGTTCAACAAGACTTCCGTGTGGGCATGTAATGTGCGCGCGCGCGCGCGCGTGTGTGTGTGTGTGTGTGTGTGTGTGTGTGTGCATATTATATCTGTGATTATGTGAGTGTACATGTGTTGTGTGTGTGCAGGTGTGTGCATGTGCGTGTGTTCATTTGTTTGTTTGTTTATGTGTAAGCGCGTGCATGTAGAGACAACGAGAGAGGTTTTCCCTTTGTCGGCTTAACTGATTGGGTTGCAAGCGCAGAACCTGACAACACCTTTCCGCACTCACTGAAACAGAAGCAGACTTGCCAGATCTGCACCCATCAGTTTAGTTCCCTCTTCCAGTTCAGTTCACTGGATTTCTACAGGTTCAATTCCTATCCACAAAGTAACATGTATCGGAAGAACCTCGTGTTCTCTTACAGGTGAGAGAAGAGTACATCATTTTTTCTGCCTGCTGTTATGACGCTTTGCACGTCTTTCTTTCCCGCACTCCCTTTGTGTGACTCACATTTTTTTTGTAGCGTGACTGAGAACGTCAGTTGTAGCACGCATGCCAGGCATACCGAGTGAGTGCTAATTTACACCTTTAACGCGTTTTTTTCCCACCATTGTCCTGATCCGCGGCTTGAAAAGGAGTTAATATGTTTTAGTTTAGTTGGGTTTTTTAAAAATTTCTATGCTGCATGCTCAGATCAGAACTCTTCTGCTAGTGCATTGCCGTCCGAACAGATCTGTTGAATATTCCGTGGGTATCGATCGTTGGAATCTCCAGAAGGATAACTTTGACATGTATTTCTTCTATTTGAAGGCTCGTACGACTTAACTCCCTGAAGCCCCGTGCGCATTAGGAAAATGTCCACACATCGCGCATCTGCGGAGTGTGACGTCACCAAGTGGAGAATAGAGCTGAACGGGCGAAAATTTGCTTGATTTGCATGCTTGCAGTGCAGCCGTGCAACGAGTAGAAATTAATTGTCCTTAGTGGAGCCCAGGCCTCACCTGGCCGATGAGCCAAACATTTCCACCTGAGTATCGTGGGAAACATAGTTCGTCGTGCTATGCCACCATTCACATAGTTCTTTCTCTGTCGATTGCAAAGAGCCAATTTTCAGCTAGGCTCAAAGAGGAAAATAAAGCAGAGTACAGTTGTACATTCCTGAGAGCACAACTCCCGGTCTGATAGAGTCGAGAAGCGAACTGAAGATTCTAACTACACAAGTATTCGACCCCGGAGCCGTAGCCACTACTGCTTCACTGACTGGCATGTAGCCGTGTGGGGAACTCAAAAATTCTTTTGTATTTGCTTTGTCAAAACGTAGTAATCATGGGATTCCCAGCCAGGCTACTGATTTGTACGTTTGAGATCGACATACCAGTGAGAATGCAAGGGTTGTATCCTACCTCCTTTGCTCATTGTTTGCATTCGTTCTGTTCCTCTGGTTTCCCTCCTCTAGCTCTTTTTTCCACATATCTGCCTAGTTTCCCCCCCCCCCTCCCACCCCCACCCCTCTCTCTCTCTCTCTCTCTTTCTCTCTCTCTCTCTCTCTCTCTCTCTCTCTCTCTCTCTCTCTCTCTCTCTCTCTCTCTCTTCACTTTATCAATCAGCCGTTTTCTGATTTCCTTTATCTCTCTGCCTTGTATTTCACCTTTTTAAGATATTGCACTTCTTTCAATCTCAAACAAAAACCTATTAATCACGGAAGTCAGCTGTGATGCAGCGCAAGAATCGCCCTAGCGATCTGATAAGTGCCAAAATTAGTAATATGTCCCACTCTTCGTGCACCCCTTTTTTTCAAAGAAAAAACTACGTTCTGTTGTGTGATTTATACAACCCTGCAGTAATGGCGTCAGTGTTATCAAGAGGAGAGACAGAAGAAGGGAAACAGTGACATAGAAGCTGTCAAGAGACTAATGCTATGGCTGGGCTGTATCAGACACGGCCCGAGGGAGTCGGTGACCCAGTGCTTTTGTAATCGTGATCTTTTGGTGTTGGCCGTTTGCCCGAATTTAAAAAGAAAAAGGGCAGCCCCCCCCCCCCAAAAAAAAAAAAAAAACAACGGGAAAAAAAGAACTCAGTGTTTCAGCAATACAATGATGGCTACAATTTAGTATTTGGGTGCGAAAAAGACAGCAGAAATGGATATTGGGGAGTAGAATCGATTCAGAACCTACAACTGGCGCTCAGCGAGAGGAGTGTCCTGGCCTACGATAGAACGTTGGATTTGCGTTGGAAAGGTCGTGGGTTCGAGTCAATGCACTTACGTGCTTTATCACATTTTCCTATTCACATAACCGCAAATGGATACTTGGCAATCTAAAGACACAAAATGTGTGAACGACGGTTGGATGTTTGTACCAGGTTACAGATTTGCATGTTCCACGGGATAACAAAAAATTGAATCTTCAATTTGGCTGTCGGGTCATTTTATCTAAAATATTACACAAAATTTCCATTATACATTCTTAAGTCAACAATTTGTTTCCCTTTCCGACAGATTTTTAAAATAAAACTTTTTATTTCTATCTTAACTCCCAGGCATTGTTTACCGTAGCCTGTTTTTCAAAAACTAAAAAAATATATATGTATTCCCAAGATGGGAACTTGTGAGCCCGGAGGAGATTATTATCAATACACAAGGTTAGAAACTTTTGCAAATAAAACTCTGATTTTAGGTGATAACTGATAACAGACATAATATTTCTGACATTCCGGGGTATTTCTAGCCATTTCTCCTCTTTTTTTCTTCTGTCTCTCTCGAGACAAAAGATCGATATCAAAAGGCGTTTGCGTGGGAGACACAGTGCTCAGTGTGATAAATGAAGGAGTACTCTTTGCCTAAATAACTCCACTCAGCGAGATTGATTAAAAAGACCCGTCGGGCAAGATCTTCCAGTTTAGTTACGTCATTGCTGCTGGTTCGACTTGAAATTGTACGTATTTGCACTCAGATGTTCTGTCTAGACGATTTTCATCTTCATGAAGTGGGTGGCTCTGAGAGTTTTCGTGATTATGGTTCGTACATTCTTTCTTGAGATGTTCTCCACCGACATAATGGTTTGGGCTGTCTCGGGTCGGGCTTGTGATGCATCAAACCCGATTCTGATCCTGGTTAAGGACACGGTGATAAAAGAAGCAAGACTTGAAATGAATTTAGTTTGAGAGCAGAAAAAAGATTATAAAAATATGTAAGATTAGAGGTGGTGGAGGGGGTAGAGAGGTTGCTGTCTCGATATTCAAGTTTGAAAAGGCACAGACATTATCATCAGAGAAATGGGTTTTCGACTCCGAATAACAGGACTGCAGGGAGAAAAAACCTCGGCGTAGATCAGAACAGGTTACTTTCACAGTTTATGGTGACTTTAAAGGTTCTCTATAACACCTTCTCTTTGTGTGAAGAACAAAAGAGACATTGAAAATCAAAACAAAACAACAAACTCACAAACGAAAAGAGAGACCAAGAAGTCGATGATTATCGCCCACAAACTGGTGTGTGTTGACAGCGTAAATGAACGTAAATCTAATTTACCTCACTTTTATAAATTTGTTATTGAGTTCTCAGTTTTCTTGTGTAACAGACGCTCAGACCTCATTGATTGTTTATTAAGGCCACCGAAAACGGAAATTGATTTATGGCCTATTGCACCATCGACCGTTGAACTAGTCAGGCTCTGAAACTAAGTCCAGGGGACCTCGGTAATTGATGCCTGATACGTTAGCCAGTAGCACCAAAACAGACACGCAATCATGAGGGGATATTACAACACACTCGAACAGCGGTTGTCTTAGCTTTCTTTTAAGCTGCTTTCTTTCTTTTTCTCTTTTTTTCATTTTAGTCGGGGTCTAAAGCCTTGAATTCTAAGACTCGTCTCGGTGTGTGTGTGTGTGTGTGTGTGTGTGTGTGTGTGTGTGTGTGTGTGTGTGTGTGTGTGTGTGTGTGTGTGTGTGTGTGTGTGTATGACTTGCGTAAGGCCTTTCACTTAAAAAAAAGAAAAGAAATAGGAAACAACCAAGTTCCACCCCTAAGGTTTTAAAATCTCGAGTTCCCTTGTTGTCCCTGGCACAACTACCAAGAACAACTTCTAATCCAAGACTTCACGTGCAGTGTCAGCCACCACTGCTGTTCTATTTTTTCTTTCACGACAAAGCCACCACACCGCAGGAGCACAAACAAAATGTTCAAATCATCTGACAATGTTTCCCAACGCCCACTCCCACTCCACTGACCTTCATTGTTTTGTTGTTTGTTTTAAATTTTTTATTATCAAAAAAAATTTTTTAATTAAAATTTTTTTGTGTTGTTTTTTGTTGTTGGGGGGGGGGGGGTATTTTGGAATGTGCTTCTTTTTTTCCTCCATTATTTTGTTTGTTTGTTTTACTTGTCATGCTTGTCTGCCAGTCTGAATTGTGCCAAAACAAAATCGACAGACATTTTATGTCCGAGGTCACATACCACTGAGATCACGACAATAACGTTCTGTCTGCAGTATTGTGATGATGAAGACATTGTTTTATTTTTTTTTTCTCTTACTCCTTTCGGCTCATTTTTTTCTTTGCTTAGGCTATCACTTTTCCCGCTTGTTTGACTAGCCTACCTCACTTTTCATGTGTTTCATCAAAGAGGTTATAGATAGAGCTATTTTTAACGTCTTTGGTGCTTCATACATTGTTTTATCAAGCAAACAAGCAAGTTCCTTTGTCGTCCTGTAAATGTGTCCTTCGTCTGTAAAGATTCATTTTTTAGTCTCATGCGGATATCGCACGGCCCGACCTCGTTCTGAACGTTCTTCTAGCTAAAAAATAAGACTTTATTCTTCCGTGCTGAACTAAATGGACAATTATAATATTTGAACAACATTCCAGCATCACTCGGCATTGTTCATTTGACAACTTTTTGAAAAGTGATTTTATGTGTGTAGCCCTGATATCTTTTCCTTGTAGGGGAGCAACGACTAGTTTTTTTTCTACTAGTTGTAGAATTGCTGCGCCTTTAATTTATTTTAAAATGCATCAAGACCGAAAGAAACTTAACCTTATTCTCTTTTTCAGATTTTTTGTTCAAGCCATAGCTGTCTTTTAACCACCTACATGATCCATCTTTATTACCCTGTCCTTTTGATACATGGCCTATGCTGTGGGAAGGATTAACAATAATGCATTGACTTCAGTCCGGCTGATTTTAGACGTTCGCGCCAGTGTGTTTCGAGTAAACACAGTTTTCAAAGTCATCGATTCAAAAAGTGTAGCTTTATTTTCGCTTTTTAAAGAGACGATGCCTACAAATCTAGGGGCAAGTAAACAGTGGGAGAATCTGAAATATTATAAAACTGTTTGATGTGAGATTGAACTTTAAAAAAAGAAGAAAACTATCATGAAAAGAAATGTTTAGTGCTGGTGCGTTTTGTATGCTTTTCTTTCAGTTACACATAATGTTATTCATGGTGAAAATATGTTTTGTTTCAAAAGCTGTGTCGAAGGTTCAGACGACGGGTCCTTGTATCTCTGTGTACATCGACCCAGAATGAGTTTCAGGCCGTTTTTATTTTTGAATTTTTCATATTTTTTTTTACCACGAAAAGGATCACTTATGTGAAATATGATTTGAAAGAGCAAGAGATGGTAGATCAATGTTACTGTCTTTGGAATAAAGATGTATAAACAGAATAATTGCGACAGACAGGGAGGAATGTGTACTAGACGGAGTAGTGGGGGAGACATAAACAAAGCAGCTGCTGTGGTCTGGGGCAGGGCCAAAACATCTCATGACGGCACAGTCTCCTTCATGCCAGCTAAACAAGGTGTTTGACTGTTGGCGTTTTCGGGGGCATTTCTTGCTGACTCAGCAGTATAAAACGCCCCTTTTGTTTGAAGGGTGTGGTCTCCAGACTGAGTCTGTAAACGGTTTTTAAAGTTATCGTGTGGGGGTGGGTTGTATTGTTGGTGGTTGGATGGTTAAGTGAGTGAGTTGATTGTTGTGTATGGATTGTGTATGAAGGGTCACTGTCAGGTGAAGAGATACTAGTTCATCACTTTTAAAAGATACACGCGAGCGGTTGGAGGGCGCCACTGGTAGACTCTTTACTACCTTTTCACGTTCTCTCTGTTGTTTATGTCTGTCTGTCTGTCTTACTTTTACTAAATGACCATTATTATATGGATGTGCTTCTCTTTTATTTAAACGAACAAACAAACAAACAAACAGATACACGTTTGTTCCTGCTTTATGTTTGTTCCTAAGCGGTTTTCTTGGGAATGAAAAACTTGCGAAGGAGTTGTGGCTTATTTGAAATGTTTGCTGTTTGAGCGTGTTTGTACATGTATTTATTTTCAAGTGAGTAGGAAAAGAGTAGTGTCAGAACCTGTAAAAAAAAAACAACAACCGACAAAACAAACAAAAAACAATACCCTGTCTTGTAGCTTGCAATGTCGCTATTGTTTTTGTGATTCCATTCTTCTTGTTATTGTTGCATAACTTGTTATTACTCTTGTTGTTGCTGTTGTAGTTATAATTGCTTTTGTTGTTGCTGTTGTTGTTGTTGCTGCTGTTGTTGTTGTTGTTGTTGTTGTTGTTGATGATGATGATGATGATGATGATGATGATGATGATGATGATGATGATGATGATTGTGATGCAGTGGATGCTGCTTCAGCCATTAAGCACGCGAATAAATCTGTCTCGCCGAGGGAACGATTCAGTGCCTTGCTGTGGGGGAGGGGTGTCTTAATCGTATGAATATAATATGTCTATATGTTTTTGTGTAGTGAGAGTCGAGGCTATTCGTTAGTACACCTATGTTTAATCGGGTGTTGTACTTGTAAATATATGCCCAGGTTTCTTTTGTAGCTCATCCGTTCATTGGTCTGTTTTTTGTTAACTGAACACAAATTTGGACGATCGGTTCATAAACAGATTTCAAGCAATAATATTAATATAGATGGGGACCCTTCACGCTTGCTTTTCTAAGATTTCGCTTTAGGGGAAGCGAGAGGGTTTATTAAAAATAACTCTTTTCTCATTCAAATCCATTTCGTGGAATGGACTTCCCTTTTCGTCGTCTTACTTCCGAAATGGGGTTAATAAATTAATAAACTCTGGCCTGCAATCGATAGGCCGACTCCTTCCTTGTCGGGGTCTTATGTAGCTGCTGCTGTATGTTTGCTCTTTGCCTTTACATTGCACCACCAGTTGGGGGCTTTGCAGACGACTCGGGAATATCGCTGTGGGCGCCGGAAATTCAAAAATGCAACGCATCCGCTCTTGGGCAATGGGAAGACTGGCTAGAAAAGAGATAGAATGTTAGAGAAACACGGATTGCTACGATGGTTGGATCTGATATCTTGATCCTACAAGCAGAGTTGATTTCGGAAAGGGGGCATTTAAGCGAATAGGATTGGCGTGGATGCGGTTAGAATTGGGTTCAATGATCTCCGGGTGTTGTCTGGTCGTCTGTGGGGTCGGAATAAAGCTGTACGTCTGCGACTGTGTCTGCCGGGCGTGTTGCCAACATCGGAAGCGAATGTCAGCAACGCATCGCCCACGGCATCATAATGTGAGACACAAATAGAACCGCGGCGGTAGAGAAAGACATCAGTTCTTTTTCTGTGCTTGCAATGTTAATGCATCTCAGAAGTAAGAGACAGAGACCGTATACATAATTCACAAGCTAAGTTTGGTGCTCCCATGAAGTAATTAATTGTTGTGAATCGAATTGCCTCAGTGGTCGGGATACTTAGTTTTTAATGGAAATATTCTTTTTTTTTAATTTAAGGACCCCAAGTCTCATAAAACTATTAATTGGCGTCTGTGATGCAGAAAGGTTGTTGGCCTCTGACCCAAGGGAGCCAAAAATAATTAAGAGGAGGGTTGGGTAAATGAACGAGGGGCATTAATGGCTGTCTTCCCCAAATTTGCGTTCAAAATAGCAGTTCTGTGTACCCAGAAAATACGATAGGGATCCTTTCACAGTTTCAAGTTGAAGCCAAAATAATGTAAATATTGAAGGATTTGCATACTGATTTGATAGTTTCAAAGTAGGAGAGTTTTGGCGGCTGCCCAAGTATTTCTGCAGAGTGTCGCCATGGTCATCAGTCATCACCACCATTATTATCACCGCCACCACTACCACACCACCACTACTACCACACAACCACTACCACACCACCATCGCTACCATCACCACCACCACTACCATCACCACCACCACCACCACCACACCACCATCGCTACCATCACCACCACTACCATCACAACCACCACTACTACACCACCACTACTATCACCACCACTACCATCACCACCACTACCATCACCACCACCTTTACCACACCACCACCACTACCACACCTCCACCACTATCATCACCATCAACACCATCGCCATCGTCACCACCACCAACCGACACCAAAAGGCAACAAAGCCAGCATTGCAAAATCCAAGTGAAAGCAACCTCTAGAATCTTAAAAATCTATGGAACATGTATTTCTATCTCCAACATTGCTGAAATGCTTTCTGTCGTAGCTTCCAGAATTAGTCTTGGAACAAAAAAACATTAAAGGACCTTGCTAGAAAAGGCCGCAGAGTGGGAGGGGAGGGGGGGGGAGGCAGGTTATTTTCAGGTAATGGACATCAAGAACACTGACCTGATCTTTTTGTATACATTATTACGTACTCGAATATCCTAACGACCCTAGTGTTTGCGTTTCATCCTCTTATTCCACTGGAATGGATGCTAATGACGAAAACATTTCCTCATAGAAATAGTCCACCATGTGGCTAGGAAGTTAACGACCTCTCAGAAAAGTATGTGACGAACAAGGACCAAAAGCTCGTTAGCGCCCTAAGGTAAAAAACCTGAAGGTGAGAGACTTTCGATTTCTCTCGTGATCAGTGGAAAAGATTTTTGT
>NW_004797279.1:2457652-2459038 GCF_000002075.1 Aplysia californica | reverse complement strand
CCCCCTCTCTCCCTCCCCCCTCTCTCTCTCTCTCTCTGTCTCTCTCTCTTTCTCTCTCAACATGAAGGGTCGATGACATTTCTCATGACTTCACCAAAGCCCTCTGTGCCTAGTCTACAGACTTTGTCCCCTGCACAGGCTAGTGGTTCCTGGAGCTGCTGTTGTCATTCGCGGATTACACAGAATCCAATCAGCGATTGACGTCATTGAGAGAGTCACCCGTCCAGCAGCAGTGTGTGCGGTGATCAACTTTTGTGACTGACACCTGATGTCGGTCATTCTTTGACCTACTCCCTCCCTCTCCCTCATCCCCCCTCTCCCTCCCCCCTCTCTCTCTCCATCTCTCTCTCTCTCTCTCTCTCTCTCTCTCTCTCTCTCTCTTTCTCTTTATGTCTTTATGTCTCTTTAAGTCTCTCTTTATCTCCCTTTATCTCTCTCTTTTGCATTCGCCCACTCACTGTTTCACTCACCAACCCATTCACCCACTCCTTCATTATCTCTCTCATTGTATATATATATCTCTCTCTCTCTCTTACACTCAGCGTTACGACCAACTGTACTGGTTGCCCTTGGTACTCTTCTAATCTGATTCCTGCACTTTTGCCCTCTTTTGATAGTGTTGGAAGTGCTTTGGTTATCAATACCTATTCCCTCTTTCATGTTTTCGCCTCGGTTTTCCCTCGGTATTCTCGATTATATTAGAGTATTGTTTTGAAGACTTCTTTGACTAACGTGCCTTTATGGCATCTGTGAACCCGTCAGAGCAGATCTGGTATAGCAAAAAGTCTTCTTCTTCTTGTTCTTCTTCTTCTCCTCCTCCTCCTCCTCCTCCTCCTCCTCCTCCTCCTTAGGAGGCACCATGTTTTATGAGAGCGGACTTGATCTCCACAATTTCCTTTCTTTAATGAGACTGGACAATTTGATGGAAAGATGAGGCAATTTAAAAAAAAAATTGTGTGCTACTATAAATATTCGTCCTCTACGCTTGCTTCGTATAAAACGTTCATTACCCTTTTCCTTGTCTCGTGAGGGAGGAAGCTTAATTGTTCGTGCCTGCCATAAGTTGAGTGAAATCAAAAGACCGTCCCTTTTTTGGCGTCTTCCTTTTCTGTCCCGGTCTGCAGTCACGCAATGGAAACACTCAACACTGTCGTCTTCTCTTTTTCCTTCCCTTTGTCTCCGTCCGACAACAGCCCGAAATACTTGCTCATCTTTTCTCCGACACTTCCAGTCACTTATTTAGGACCAAGCTGGCTTTAGACATTTCAGAACCACCTTTCTTTACTCACGCAATCAAAATATATAACACGCACACTGACATTCTATAAGCACACACACACACACGCACACACACACACAAACACTTACACACACACACACACAAAC
>NW_004797279.1:2454360-2455726 GCF_000002075.1 Aplysia californica | reverse complement strand
CCCCATCTCATTTCAAAGCTATCAATGTTTTTCTCTTATGTTACATTTTTCTCTTATCTCTCATTTATATTTTTTCTTCTTTCATCCTTTCTCTTGCCTCCTCTAACTTTCCCCAGTCTTGGACACACTCACTCGATCATTTTCTCACTCACACACTCACTCACCCAATTACGCTTTCACTCACTCTCTCTTTCACCCACCCTCTCATCCTTTGACGTAAGTCTAAAAGCAATCCCAAGTCACCGTGTTTCCCCCTCACGGACCCTCTTACTGTCTTGCCTTTTCACCTCCTAAGTTTATTGTTCTTCCTTGATGTGCCTTGCTCCAACTTTATGTTCCTTGCCATCCGGATGTTTGCCCTGGAGACAATGTGGGTACCTCCCACAGAGGGGGTAACTGGGGCAGATGGTGAAGTTGAAACAAACCCATCTCATCAGGTCGTGCATTGCCGACTATAGCGTGGGCGGTCATGGACCTCCACTTCACTCTGTCTAGCGTTGCAGCAATGGTGTCTGTCGTTCTTGCTTTACCCAGCCATGTTGTCAACTTGTCCAGTTTCTTTTCCCTTTGTCTGCCTCTGCCTCTCTTTCCGTCATACTTATCTATTGTTACAATATTCTCCAATGCTTCTTTCCGCATTGTGTGTCCATTTGTTTTTTCTAGCTGTCCATGGGATACGCAGTATGCGTTTTATGAACCACAACTCTGTCGCTGAAACAGACTACAATAACATTAATAGTTCAACGTCGTAATTGTTATATTGTTGTTTTTAATTGTTTATGCTGTTACTGTTTGTTGTTTTGTCTTTTCCCCTTGCTTTTAGTTATTAATGCCGTTACTGGTCGTTATTGTGGCTTTTATCCTTACTGATCGTTGTTCTGACTTTTGCCGGTGTTGCTACCTTTCTTTTCACTCATACGTAAGTCATTGATTTTAAACCCTTTCTTCCAGAGTCTTTTTTATATGGGATGGAAGTCATATAAGTTGTTCCCTACTGCAGTACAAGGTATTTGTAAGGTTGAAACTGGGAGAAAGAACGTTGTAAATTGTCAAAATTATTTTTTTTAAAGTGTCTCTTTTTGTTATTCTGAACAAGCTCACTCTAACAGAACCCACCACATTAACAAAGTCTATCTATAGCGAATCAATATTCGGCACCAAATCAGGACACGAGACAAAAAAAAGAACGTCAGAGGTTAGGATAAAAAAGAGTAAAAGAGAAGGAAGAAAAGAAGACAGGCGACACTCCAATAAAATCTCCACTCGTGTAAACCTAGTCCGGAAACACTCAGGCGGATTTTTCCGTATCTACTGCTTATGTCTACTCAGTCAGTTTGCTACCCCATTCTGACCCACCTCACCCCCC
>NW_004797279.1:2443681-2450774 GCF_000002075.1 Aplysia californica | reverse complement strand
GGGATGATAAAAAAAAAAGTAAAGTTACCTAGAAAACACATGTTCATTCTATAATATTGATCCATAACCCAACTAGGTTCCTAAAATCATGACTTATGAAATTCACCACTTTCAATTTTCTTTATGAAGTCGCAGTGTAGCAGGTTTATTCCACCTCGTTGCCTCAGAATCTATTAAAAAGTAAAAATATCTTAAAAACGAACATTCAACTATTTGTGGAGCAGGTATAAAATCTGAATTTCTCTGAAAAACTGTATCTCTTAATGTCACAGCACTGTTTTCGTACCCAGTAACGACTATGGCGTGTATATTATTACTGTCTGAACGTCATAGCGAAGCGTTAGACTGTCTGGATTATAGGGCTGCAAGTTCGGTGTTGACACTTTCATTGTGAAAGAAAAAGATTCTTTTTCCGTGTAGTTTTAGTGGGGTTCTAATAATTCTGTTATGGAGGAGAAGAAGCACAGCTTCCGGGATTTCAACACAACAAAAAAATCATCTTTTTTGTTAAATCTAAAAGTATATTTTCAAAATAGGTTTCGAAACAGTGAAAAATAAGTCCTTATAAAAGGAATGGAAAATTCTGCTTAGTCACAGGAAACCATAAAACATAAAGCTGGGAAAAAACGATCGGGGATTGGTTTGGGAAGATGGGGGGATGTGGAGGATACTTCTTTCAATTTTTACGACTAGAGATAGGGAATATTAAGTCGCTCAGGTATGCCACAATATTTCTCCCGTCTACCGCATTTTGCCCTAGAACGGAGGAGAACTGCTGTACAGGGTGCGGGGTAATAAAAATAAATTGTAAAGATACAACCATTTTCATGGCAGAGAGATCTGCGTTTCTTATCGCTTGCAGAACTTTCAAGCCTAGCCCACAAACACTCACACAAAATAAGAAAGACACACTCACAAGCGCAATATGTCCACACCTTATTATGCAAACAGACAGACACGCACACATACACACACATACACATGCAGAACACACACAAAAAATACACGCGCACTCACACACATACACACACTCTCTCTCTCACACACACACACACACACACACACACACACACACACACACACACACACACACACACACACACACACTCTCACACACACACACACATGCACACTCACACGCACAAACACAAACACACCACACGTGCTCACACAGATACACAAGCACAGATGTATACACTGTGGTTGAGTTCACTTTCATTCCGCGTGAGGAAAAAGAAACCACGGTACCAAGATTAAATATAATATCACGAACGTAAGTTTAAAAAGTTGTCGTCTTCCCTTGAAGTTTGGTAATATATTTTTGTTTATACCATTAACCGTTGAGTTAAGATTTCTTACTCGATACCATTTGGAAGTATTTGTGAGAGCAAGGTAGATAATAATAATCATGCATACAGCGTGGCTCACTGTGAACAAGGCTGTTTCAAAATTAAAAGACATGGCGAGGGCAAGGAGAAACTTGTGCCTTATCGGGATGCGGTTCCTTGAAGACTGGCCGTATAAATTTAGTCCCTTTTTCTTTATTTGATTCCCTGGCATCTAAAAAATAAGAACACTTCTACGAAACCTCAAACTTTTATGCCTAAACCAAGCTCATAACGAGGAACTGACATCAAAGTCAGCAAAGGACATGTTTCTTCACCCTTACGTGATCAGCAAATATTAATGGTTTATATAAATACATTTTTTGCCCAAAATGCTATTATGCAGTTAGTATATCAGCCTGAAAAAATACCATTTTGTTTTTCGACGTGATCTTCGTAATGTCAAGCCTTAGAACATCAACCCCCCCCCCCTCCCCCGGGACGGTGCTACTGACTGAAGTGTCTTTAGGCCTTTCCCAAAGGGGGGACATTAACAGCATCCTCTGTGCTTATGCTCAGTAGAATTGTGATCGTAAAAGGGTTGATTCATAAATGTCATGCTCATAACTGTTCCTGGACTGCAACAGGTAACTGCTGCTTTTTCTTTCTTAATCCTTATTATCAACATTAATTCTTCCTCTTCTTCTTTTGTATGTTTGTCACACTCTTGTGACCCGCTATTTCCGGGGTGCCTGGATAGTCGAAGCAGACTTTGTCTTGTTTAAGCTATAGAGGTGAGCCGAATAAGTCTGATTTCCTGTAAAGACTTCTCTGTTGACATCCACCCCCTTGGCGCTCATATGATCTTACGCAGTTGCGAGGGTCGTAAAAACCTCACTAAAACAATTAGAACATCTGTCCTGGGTATAGCCTCAAAATTAATTACAGCTGAAGTGAAACCTCCAGGTTTATAGACAAAGACGCTTTGAATACAGAGGAGAAACGGAGAAAACAAAAAGAAATAGTACGTACATGGCGTGCGTTTTCACTGAGAAATTAGGAGAAGTCAAAGCCTATTCAAATTATAGGATGTCCTAAGGATATAGATAATAATATGGATGTAAAACATTTCGTACAGAACAATATTTTGTGACGTTACAGTCTTGGGGTATCTGAAACATTTATTCAAAGCGTATACTGAAAGGTAAAGAATAGTCAGAGACAGGTTGTCTATTTATTCATAGGGGCGGAGACAATGCGTGGGTGAACATGTGAATCTCCATAACCTACATATTCGCGTGTAACGAGAAGTAAACATACACATTACTTTAAACTGTGCGTGCTAAATGTGATATCAATGAGCTTGCCGCTGTGAAATATCTCGTCAGGTCATACCAGATCGTTAATTTTTTTCTGGGAGTACGTAATTTCTTCAGATTGCTGTGTGAGCCCCAGTATCAATAGGTTTGTATGCTGCCGGGTTGTGCATTCATTATTGTGTGTGTGGGGGGGGGGGGGGGGCGTATGAAAGCTGTATGGCTAATACTTCTTTAGCTTTGAAAGAAAATAAACATGTTATAACAACATTGATAATGATACTGATCGAACCTTCTGGCTTTGTACCTGTGACAAATAAAGCCGCACTGTTGTGATACCTGCAGGTGGTTGTGACATTTCATTTCCGATAGAGATCGCCGCTATGCACGTGTGAGACACAACAGCCTGTTGCTCTGGCAGCATCCGGTAGAGAAGCCAGCCTTCTTTCTTGTTTACGTCATCTTCTCGGCTATCCCAACCTGCCATCGCCTGTAACGTACCGGAAGTGAGGCTGGGGCGCCCTCTTTGTTTCCGTTCGGGGTATGGTGAGTGGAGTAATGGTGTAGAAAGGCTGTCCGACCTCACTTGTTTTTGAGAAAAATGTACGGTCTATTTTAAAGTACAACCACTCTGGATAATGACTCCATTCATGATCCTTCGAACAGTAATGACAGAAAGGTGTGCCTTTGAAGCTCTGTTGTCAGTATGTTACATTGAACATTTCCACTAGAGTGCTACTATTACATTATGTCCCAACAGAATGATTCATACCAAAAACTCAGTATAATGACCAGTATTTTCTGTCCTTGAAGACACATTACCGACTTTTCGTACTGTAGAATTCCATGTGCCTGTTCTACACATGTGTTTGTTTAAACTTTTCTCCCCCCCCCCTCCCCCCCCCCCCCCAGCTAAAAGGACATTGCAGTGTCATATATTCAGAATGTTATTCCTGTTACTATATTTGTGGCTAAAATATTCTGTTCTCCTGTGTACTTCAGCACTTAACACTGCATTCCCTAAAACCAATAGGCGTTCTTTTTGTATCGTTATTACGTTATAAGGGGCTCTGGATGATCCGTTTGCAAGCAAGAGAAAGTTCCAGATTATTGAAACTCGTCCTCAGCTGTGTGATTTGCAATTGTGATAGGTTTTCCCAGTCCCTTAAGGCGTTTACAATACTTTTACGGTCTCGAATTATTCATGAGGCTGGAAGACAACACCAAAGGAATGGCCCATTACGTGTTTAGAGGTGAAGAATTTGTCTAGCTTGAGCCTGGCGTCTGCTATAGTAACCAGCACAAACACTTCTTTAACACTCACACTGCAAAATGAGGGCTTGATTATGTGAGTTGGGTTGAACAAAGGGCTATATAACAAAATTTTGCTGGAGTTTGCTGCTTACGGAGAGGATGATCGATCTACAAGCTGCATAAAATTAATTTATGTTGTCTCCTCATTTAGTAACATTTTGCTTCATTTGGGTATAAACCTATGTACAGTGCAGGTGCAAATGAGAGAACGCCAATTCCATCTGTATTAAATGCCTCGTCTATTTGCCTCTTCTTGTGTGCGTTATCTTGTTCCATTCCTGTGGACTTTCCGTGTTCACCGTTTTTATTTTCAAAGCAACATGTTTAAAGAGCTGCTATAGCCAGAAGGCTGTGCGGTCATGAAAGGAAGGAAGGTATGAATTGAAATCAGTGTTTAGGAAAAGTCTGTGTGCAGTTCTGAAAAATTGGAAACCACAGGGATTCTGACTACATCCTTGTTTAGCAGGAAGAATGACGTTATTCAAAGCTTTTGAGCTCCTTCATCGTTGGGTTGTACTTAGAACATGAATCGTGAACATTATGATACGTCGCTTTGATTTCTTTTAAAGCCCCGTTCAAAGTTCGATTGAAACATTATTTTCATGTGTTTGCGGTCAAGAATGTTTTTGCTCCTATAATCGTTTACAGCAAGGTACTCAAACTCAAATTATCTGGGGGCTGCTGGGGTTAGAGTCTAGGTGAGCCTGGGCAGCATCAAGTATTTCACGCACACAAAAAAGATTTCAAGCATTTTGAAAAAGTAAAGTTGATCTTATTTTCTTTTAACCAATAGCAGTTCAGAACCTGAACTGTTCTTCAGAACATAAGCTTCTTATGCCCACCTACTCCTTGCTGCCATAGACCTGACAGCTCTTTCTCTTACAAATCTCAGCCACATGTGGCAGTACTGTGGCTTGAGGAAAGGCCACAGTAACACATAATGTGTAATGTCATGTAGGTGCTGCAAAATACCGTCCTGTGGGCCTCAAATGGCGGGCGGGCCGCGAGTTTGAGGTCCCATTTTTTAGTTTCCTTGCAGTTAAAACCATATTCAAATTGTACGATCATTAAAGAATCACAAGATAAATACTTATCTGTTTCTTCTGTTGTTGCAGAAACAAAACTCATTTTTAAGACTGACATCAAGTAGCAGGGGCGAAAGCTGACTTGTTTGACAGGGTAATCAAAGTGAAACGGAACTAGATATTATGGCCTGGAGATATCACACAAGAATCTTACTCGAGGCGGCGACTCTTAAGTTGTGTGAGTGAAAACAAATCCGGAATTCAACCGCCAAAATAATCGGGAAAGTATCTCATTAAATATCAATTCCGACTAAAATTAAATTTAACTTTAGAAGTGAACACACACACCCAAAGCAAGGAAGCAGAGATGTCAGTACTAGATCTATAATATGTTTTAGATCTACCAGGGAGTCTAACTATTTGGTAGAACATGACAATTATCATTTTTTTAAAATTCATTTTTGACTGTTTTTTGTCTAGCTTTTCGCGGCCAGGAGCCGGTGTCATAATCGAGGTCACGATCTGATTATAGGACGTTAAAAAGTCGGGAAAAAACAAGCACTCGCAGCAGTAAAAAGATTATTAGGAGTTAGTTCCCCTCACATCTGTAAGGTAGACTCGACCAGTGTAACAGTTCACTTACATAATCAGGGCTTACGACTGATTATATTTGTGGCCCGAAAGGGGTGAACAGGGTATATCATGTGGCAATGAAACTGTATTGACTGCTATGCACGTATTCCCTTCAACTCTGTTGGTAGACTCTTCAAGCCCCACTTTAAGCTTATTTAATCAAAGCTTGTGACTGCTTATGGAGTGGCCCGAGGGGGGTGAGTAGGCTATTTTTGTGGCAGTGAAACCGTTTTGAATGTTAGGGATACTGTTCATTGTTGATTATGAACGTCTTTTTACATTCAATTTATAAGGTTTACGTTTATGGGTAAATTTGACTGCTACAACGTTTCAAAATTAGAAAGGGAAGCAGTGATTATTTGATTATATAGACGCTTCGCCCCTGTCAAGTAGAATGTTTGCAGGCTGCAAGTGGTTGGATGTGAAGCAGAGGTCTGTCATAATTATATGCGTGCCCGAAAACCACACTATTGTCACAGCATGGATTAGCACCTCTGATTTTGTATGCAACAAAAAATATATTCTTGTCTGTGAGAATTTCTTACTCTTTATGTATCTGGATGAAAAGAAAATACTTGAAAAAGTAGCAGATTAGTATTAAATCAGTTGTATACATTGCCGCTTATGAGTAAAGTAGCCCTACATTTCCCTGTGAAAAGTGAATAACAAATTCTAATAGGTTTCTCAGTCGGGAATTGGTGTTTTGTAAATTACGTGTCTCGCCAGTCTCAGCATCGTGACTTTTAAAAATTATATCCTTGCAATCTCGCAGAAAAGACAGCAGTGTACTTCTTATTGTAGGGCTTGCTTAAGTGAAAACAGTTCAGAACTAATAGGAAACGGAAGTGTTTAAGTGCTGCTACTCGAAATATCAAGTCACGTTTCTCTAAGCTGGGGTCACGAAACGTTCAGGATTTACCAGATTGTTTAGAAATTGTTACCGGGACAATTCAACTACGTTACATTATCCCTGGCTATCAATTACGAACTTTGTGTAAGAGAACGATTTTCTTCGATGCTCACAGCATTGGCTTTGATTATTATTTATGTCAATTGTCACGATGGCGCAGCGATCTCAAATCCAGGCCATCATTATCAATTTCGTTGATTACTCTTTGTGACTGAGAACCACAGCCTTGTTCAATGCCACTGGGTATGATAAAGACATTGTGCTAATTGTTCTAACATTAGGGATCCATTTTCCTTCATGTTAGGCGCCCTATTTAAATTAAGATTGATTTTCAATTGATTCGATTTGTAACCTTAATGACGAGGGTGAGTAACCCAACCTTTGTTCGACTGGCGTTTTATGTGTATGTGTGTGAATGGGAATATGTGTATAATGTGTAGGTATGTGTATTTGTGGGTGATAGAGTGAATGTTAGTGTGTGTGTGTGTGTGTGTGTGTGTGTGTGTGTGTGTGTGAGTGTTAGTGTGTGTGTGCGTGTGTTATGTGTATGTGTATGTGTGTGTGTGTGTG
>NW_004797279.1:2440786-2442126 GCF_000002075.1 Aplysia californica | reverse complement strand
GGGGCTGGGAACAGAAACTGCGTGTGCTATATTTTATATTGATTTGCAAAACCATTAGTCAATTTGTTTAAATGGAAGATAATAAAATATAATGTATCAATTCGTCAGTAAAACTTTAACATGGCTATAGGCAGTTACTGTTCGCATTGATCTGAGGGTGGTACAGTATCGTGCAGGTCGTACGGAAATTGTATGATGATAATAAAGTACCAGTTTTAGATCATTGATATGTTCTTTTAAATAGAAATAAGCGGCGCTCACAATAAGACAATAACTGACGCCTACGTTGACTGGTGGGCGAGGTTTTCCCTGTGCGTGCGTTTCATCCTTTAGGCCAACACAGATACACATTTTATCGTTGTTTCCTGCCTTACTCTTAGTTTTTGAGTCCTCGTTATTATTGAATCCAAAGGTGCTTTCTTGGATACATTTGAAATTGGAGACACAGTCTGTGTAAGAACTTCGATTATTCAATTAATACAGACAAAAAAATTCCCACTGGGGCAATAAAGTACTATTTTGTCTCATCTTATCGTATTGTATCGTGTCAATCTTATCTTATCTTATCTCATCTCATCTCATCTTATCTTATCTTATCTTATCTATCTTATCTTATCTTGATTTCATGTAAAAGGATCACTGATTAACGAGTGATCTGGATACCAACTCACTGTACAAATGGATCTCTGAGCCGGTATTTTTTCTCTCTTCACAGAGAATCGAGTGGTTCTCATTCGTTTTGTCCCAACCTTTTTTTTCACTGAGCAATGTAAACACTGAGGCCGAGGGAGGGCCACGTAAGGCCAGGCCATCGGCCATGTGTTGACACCAGGACGATGAAAGATCGGCCCACAATGTTCTATGAGATTAAAAGTCGCGAGGTCATACTGGTACTGCGCAGTAGATCATTGGTTAAGTCGTTTTTCTGATAGAGTGATGAGGGTAACTACCACCTTTTAAAAACAAAACAACAACAGCAACAACAACAACAACAGTAATAACAACAACAGAAACAACAACAACAACAACAACAACAACAACAACAACTACAATCAGCCATGTGAAACGGCTTACTTTTTACTTTTTTTTTCTTGTTGTGAAACGGCAAAGGCTACAAATTCGACACTCAAGGGACTTACAGGTTTGTTTCATTACTTACGATTAGCCTCCGGTCCTTATGGGGGAGGGGAAGGGGCACCCGCTGATTCAAGAAGTGATAATCCTGTACAAAAAAATCTCTGTCCTCCGTGACGTCATCCACAATGGCTCTGTGCTCGAGGCTTTTATTTTGCCAAACACGATAGCAACTTTATCTGTTTCTCGCCTTCTCCCCCCCCCCC
>NW_004797279.1:2435448-2439851 GCF_000002075.1 Aplysia californica | reverse complement strand
GTCTGTGTGTGTGTGTGTGTGTGTGTGTGTGTGTGTGTGTGTGTGTGTGTGTGTGTGTGTGTGTGTGTGTTTGTCGCTGCCTTTGTGATATTTCTCGGAATTAAATTAAATGGCCTACTTCCTTCACTGCCATTTTTATATTTCCTGTCCCTTTCCTGTCACTCAGCCTCTTTCCGTCTCCCCGTCTAGATATTTTCTTTGATTGTCACATACTTAATCTGCGTTGTAAAGTATGTTTCTGTTTGTATGTTAGTGCATCGCGTACGGACATATAATGTGAGCACTTCTTTGTGAAAGTATCTGTCTTTTTAAAGAGGTTGTGTGTTTAGTGGAAAGGGGATGGGGACATTAAAGCGTGAAAGGTGTCTTTAAAGTAACAAAGTACAAACGTGAAGGGGGTGCGACTGTTGGCTCCTACCGTACTATGTTTCTTGTTTTCTCTAATGTAGTGTTTTTGGGTGAACCACGAGAGCCCGTTAACATCTGAAAAAACAACAACTAATTCCCCGTGTTACCTTTTAACCCTCTTCGCTTCTGCTTCTCGTTCACGCTCACACCTCTGCTCGCATCTCCATCCCTGGGGAATCGACTGTCGTACAAGAGTCGAATTTAATCAAACGCCCTCGGCCCTTTGCACTTTAATGATGACGGCCTCGAAGTGAAGACTAAATAGTGTCGAGAAGAAAATACTTGACCGACTTTTGGTGTATATTACATAGTACAATGCTTTATTTTTTTAATTGTTGTAGTAAAGTTATAGTCATAAAATGCATATTATTGATCTCATGACAACTGCAGCAACAAAACAATGTTCAGTGTACAAGCAGAAACAAGAAAAGGAGAAGGAAGATAATGACGATGGGGTTAGGGATGGAAATGGCTGATGAATAAATGTCTCTAGATAATGGAAGTTGGGTGGGAGGGGGTAGAGGGGGGGGGAGGAGGGCAATGGAAAACAGGAAATTGAGTAAGAAACTATTATGACTTTCTATACACTGCTAATTTCACCCCTCCCTTTCCACCCTCCAATATAAAAAATTACTAAATGACATATATTTCTTCCCTACAAGTCATCAAACTGATTTGGACAGATATTTATCAAAAGAACGCTGCTAATGTTTAAAATCATTAAGTTGGGTTTGTTCTAATTTCATATAAAGACCTACAAATGGCCTTGCTTCAAAATCCCAAGCTTTACATTGCATGCGATTTATTTTTCCTCTGCGCTATATCCCTTTACAAACCCACTAGGTACGTCTCTACTGGGTAATGGTCGCTCACTGCGGCAGCCTCTCCATACGTCAAGCCGAACTCACGGTCAAAGTCGAAGACGCGCGGATTTTTGTATCCAACATTGTTGGTGAGAATGATCCGATCGAAGGCGCAAAAGCTTCCCGTCTCCGTGGTATCAGCGCTGTCCGGGATGACCCAGGTGAAATTCTTTTCGTGCAAAGGGGTTTTGGCAAGGTCTGAGGAGGAAATATAGGAGCAGTCGGCATTGAGGTCTCCCAGCACCACGACTCTGTCCGTGGAGAAGTGAGTCATGACAGACTTCACCACCTCGACCATGTGACTCATTTCTGTAACCGTGTCCTGTGACGCAATGTGAATTGCTATAAGTGGCGTAGTTTTCGATCCTGGGGGGTTCAAGGGTCGAAAACTAGCCGCGTATGGCTCTCTTTCAAACACATTTAGATTTGAATCGTTATATTGGTAAATGCCAGTCAAAGACACTGTATCGAGACGGTAGAAAAATCCATAGCTCTCTGAGTGCGCGTTCAGGTTTCTCCCCAGTGGTTTACTTAGTGAGAGACCGAATGCCATTGTCCGATTGACTTCTGTCCAGAGGTTGTTCATTGCTGTATGCTGGGCATCGTCTTCTATCTCCAGCATAAGCATGACGTCATAGCGCTGGATGATCCGGCTGGTGACTTTCAAGACGTCACGTCTTCTTGACTTGTCCACCGTGAACCCCTGAGCGTTGAAGGAACCCACATGCAAAGTACCGCTGCCTGTTGGGTCGTCGACGAAGAAAGAGTTTGTGAAACAGAACAGGCTCATTGTGTGTATCAATGTTACCACCAATAACACCACTGGACGAGTTCGTAGCTCCATGCCGCCAGTTTTCTCAGTAATGATTTATGCTCAGACCTCTGTTGGGACGTAAACGTCTCTGAAAATAGTTGTGCAGAGATATTATTTTGTTTGTGTATTTGTTTGTTCGCAAGAGCCACGTTTGTCGTCCCATACAACTAAACATATTTATACTTACACCCCAGATTTTACTAGCAACATTCAGTGCGTGGGCTAAACTTTGTCCTACTATAGTTGTGTGATATTTAGACAATGACGATTCGACCTCCCGAACAGTCTTACATACTAAGAAATCTCCTTTATATATCAATCACTCTAGTATAGACAACATGTGTACTACTTTGTGTATATTACTGACAAACTAAGTAGAGCCAGTGCACCAAGATGAAATCATACATTATGGCTCCAGAAAAAAAGTTGATAAAACTTATTTACATCTATTATGATGACCTTATTGAAAAACCAACATTTCGGAAAGCTGAAGGCTGAATACAAGTTCGAAATTTCTCAATCTCTAGGGGTTAGTGTTTGATTTTGTCCCCAATTGCCTTTTGGCCCAGTTGAAAAGCGAAAGAACGTTCCATTTTGTTTCACTTCCGCTTTCAGGTGGGTGTGTGTGTCATTAGAGCCAACACATTGGGAAGAAATGTGGAAACCACATGTTCCTTATTCGATGTCATCTAATTTTACCTTCAACATGAGAAGAAACTGAGAAGAAAATCAAAATTTTAATGATGTCCTTCACTAAGTATTTATTCCTGTTCTTTTCTCCCTAAATCATATTGATATACTCTCAGTTTTGTCGCCGTCTTTTAATATGGAAAAGTTTAATTTTATTAAGAGTAAGACTATGACGCTCATATAACTTATGCAGTTGCGAGCGCAGCAAAACCTTACCAAAAAAACAAAAAGAACAAGAGTAAAACTAGGGACAATTTGGCACCCCCTGCCCCTATATTTGTCTCAGTTTGTTTTAATTGCCTGACCAAAACGGACGAGTAGACTCAGAGACAGCCCAAACTGCAACAGTGATGAATAGCACATTTACATAACATCTACCACCCTCGAATCAACCACCGCGGTACTGTTTTACTTTTCTTTATACTCAATGCATACTGCCAATCGAATTCGGTGGATGTTAATTGTGGATTTGATTTTTTAAAATGATTATTCCAAAATGGCAGCTTTTGCCTCTTTATGAAGGAGAATCATGGCTCGCCTTGACGTTATCGAATGAATCGAATGTACCAAATGCGGAATGTGCTGGTACCAACCTGGCCAAATCACACAGTCCAGGTACTGAAACAGGATGGCGTCCTGATGTTTTCACCCTTTCTGGAATATTTTCACTACTCTTGCCTGGGCAGCTGCAACTTTGAAATGACCGACACCTTTTCCTATTGGGGTTTATATGTTACAAACATGCAGAAACAAAAGTACCAAACAGTTTCACTCGATATTATGCCTGTTCCCCTCTACTCTGAGGAAAACGGGCTAAGGTCATGGCACTTATATATATTTGTCTAGAATAAGAAGTTTGTCGAATTTGAATGGGTGGTTCGAAGACGCCACTGCATAGTAGGTCCTTCTCCTTTACTTTCCTCTGTGTTGTTTCTGTCTAGCTGTCTGTCTTTTCCCCAGCAAGGGACCTTTATTTTGTCGATGTGCTTCTCTTTACCCAAACAAACAAACAAACACATTTTAAACGACATTCCACATACTTTTTACCTGTTCAGTGGAATGTCACGAAAAAAGGAGACGCTGTTTCTGTTGTTATACACGCAGGCATGAACTTTGTTTCCAAGGAAATCTTGTTCCTGTTTTTTTTTTTACTGGACCCTGAGAAGGCCCCACCACAACTGTTGCAAATCTGGCTAATCTGACCGCTTTGAAAGATTGGGCGTGTTTAAAGGCAATAGCAATTCCTTATCTCTGGCGGCTTAGCGTGATGTGTACCGTGATAAGCCACTGCCTCCTTCCTTATCAATATTATATTTGCATCCAAGTAATCTCGCATTTCCGCTGTTTTTCATAACTGTTTGCTATATTTGGCTTATCTCCTGTTAGAGTGGGCTAAATATGGCGAATCGTGCTCGTCGGCCCGATGTAATAAAGGGGCAATGGGTACAATTGGGTTATTTTCCTATGGTTCATTAAAAGTGTAATGAAATAGTTAAATCTAAACATGACAGTCTCTTGGAAAACTCTATCTATAAAGTGTGCTCAGTTTGAATGAATACGTAAATTAATGGATTAAGAGGACGCGAGTTTGTTTTGTTTTGTTAGTTGGTTGGTTTTCTTGGGGGGGG
>NW_004797279.1:2427736-2430236 GCF_000002075.1 Aplysia californica | reverse complement strand
CAGCCGAAGCCTGGTTATAGGTTAGATTGTAAGCCTGGTCGAAATAAAAGACACCGGCGTTGCTGTAGCGAAGGCCTTTAGTGACGATGATGCGGTCGTAAGCACAGTCAGTGTAGGTTGACATGGTCGTATCGGCGCTGTCGGGAATGAGCCAGGTGAAGACGGTGCTGTTCCGGAGAGGGGTCGTTGCAAGATCACTTGCGGACATGTAACTGCAGTCAGCGTTTAGATCTCCCATGACTACAACGTTGGCTGAGGAAAAATGTGCTTTCACAGCGTCTACAACTTCTGTCATGTGAGCCATTTCGACTCGAGCGTTTTTGGGCTGTATGTGGGAAGCGATGAAAGGGAGACCGACAGACCCTGGGGCAAGGCGTCTGAAACTGGCGGAGTACGGCTCCCTCTCGAACTCGTTGTGCAGAGAGTCGTTGTATTGATACGTTCCTTCCAAAGACACAGAGCTCAGGCGATAGAAGAAGCCGTACTGCTCTGTGTAGAAGTCCGGGTATCGCCCAAGGAATCCGCTGAGAGAAAGTCCGAATGGAGCAGTTTGATTGACCAGTGTCCAGAGCCGATTCATGGCTGTCTGCTGGTGGTCGTCACGGATTTCTATCATGAGCATTACGTCATAGCGTTGGATGATCTGGCTGAGGATTCTCATGACGTCTTGATTAGCAGATTTGGCCACGTCGAACCATTTCACATTGAAGGATCCCACTCTAAGGTTGTCGATAACGTCTTGATCGTCCACTAAGAACCCCTGCAAACCCGAGATCATTAAAATGGACGCGAGAGGTACGATCAGAGCGCTGTGGGCCATTCTGTATCCTCTGATAGTGTATTGGGATCTGTGGACAAAAAATGCGACAAGCTTAGCTTGATAGTTGAGTTCGTGGTTTGTGCATGAATACATACAGAATATTACGCCTTTGGAAGACAGAGACTTCACGTAACCCTGCACACCCACACCTTTCCCCCGACATCAGAATAATGCTCACCCTACTCCGGCTTTGCCCAAGATTCTCATTGCGTTAATCAAGTTTGCAATTAATTGGGGTTCAGGGATTGGATCAAATGAAAGAGCGAATGGCGAACTTAATCTAGATCTTCATATTACCTAACAGGATTTGGTGAGGGCCAATTGGACGGTACTCGTTGGAAAGCAGTAAGACCTGAAAGTTCTGAAAGTAACAAAAGTATTGCTTTGGGAGAAAGGATTGATAGGAAGTTCAGGATGTGTAGAATTATGGGAAGCGTCCTGACAGAAGAGGCTTGGACAATATTTGAGATCGTCTGACCTAATGGTGAAACAGAGCACAATTAGCAAAGGGTTGAACTGGGTATACCGACTAAATTTAAAGCATCATTTCTGCAACAGTCAAGTTTGTTGGTGACACTTTGAAGAAAATTCAGGGGAATGGAGGTGGAAAGGGGGGGGGGGGGTAAATATTGTTATATTCACCTCAGGCATGAATCTCGTATGGTCTTTATCTTATCTCGATCTCAGATCCTGTCCTCCTGTCATACGGACAAATGCTCTGCCTTATTATTGTCTATGGTGTCAGTTTTTTATATCTTGATTTTGTTGGTTTTTGCCTGTTGGGGTCAAATAAAGACGTTATGTAAATTCCTTTCTTCTGTTATTAACTGTGATCAACTTTATCCTTGGAATCTTCACTCAAAAGTAAGGTATGTACTTAACGATTTTAAGAGTAGATGAGTCTTTCAGATACGTCTCTTGTGCTGGAACGGTGTATCAGAAAAGACTTGCTGAATGGGTTATTCAGAGCGATTTAAGGATCATACATTTGACTTTGCCATTAACTTTGAAAAAATATAGACCTGTGCGCAATACAGATTAACATGGTGGTCTGTCGTGCCGCTGTTTTGCGAACAAAGTGTGGCTGAAGAAAATTAGCCCAAGATGCATGTCTTTGTCCTTAAGGTATACTCAATTTCTGCAAAAGCACTTTAAATGAAACAAATCTGGTGTGTATAAACAGTAAAAAAAGATCTAACACAGTTCAAGCACAATGTATTTTAGTGGTGCTTATCTTGGCATGCTGAGGGTCCAAGAGAGACAAGGCATTTTTTTGGCCTTTTGCTGTCTTTATTCACCCATGAACAAGCTCGTGTGACTTTTATGACATTATGTTTGGGTGGTACTGTATGTATGACTAGTTTTGCTTCATTAAAGGGATTAGAAATGTATCGATATTTTTTCCATTTCTAGTGGCAGGCTAAGGGTCGGAATGACAATCAGGATAACAACTATTTTTAGCATAAAAAGGATTTATATTCTCATTAATGAAATTTTCTCATCAAAGACGTTGTCATAGCGTCGAATCACGATTCATTGATCTGTCATATCGTGTACAACGTAAACGGCCCAGTGTGTGTTCGTCGAAACAAGATAGATAGATAGATAGATATATAGATAGATAGATAGATAGATAGATAGATAGATAGATAGGTAGATAGGTAGATGGGTGGGTGGGTG
>NW_004797279.1:2423324-2426778 GCF_000002075.1 Aplysia californica | reverse complement strand
TATATATATATAACCAAATACCTGAATATGAAGAATTGAACTATAAATTATGATGCCATTCATAAAGTTTTGACAATTAATATCACTAATATCTCAAAAACTCTTTTTTTCCCTGTATTCTTCTTACGTTCTCATTTTTTGTCATCTTCTTATTAAAGGGAAAAGTAAAATTCTATTTAGAATAAAATTAGCGAGAATTTGATAACAAGGACTCCACTATTTCCGTCTGCATGATACTATTCTAAGGCCCTATCAGGCGGCTCAAGGACATCTTGCGTTGCTACAATAAGACATAACATACCTGCATGTCCCCTACCACTGACCAATCAAAGGCAGTTCTTTTATTGATGAATGGCCTGTACAATTCACAAACATCAAGGGATTGATTAAAACGGAATATGGTACCAATTTTTTCATACTTCCTTGAATACTGTTTCCTCATGCACCGATGAATCTGCCTATAAAATGACCTGCACCTTTTCATATTGGGGTTTGTTTGTTAGACGTTTAACAAAAAGAAAAACAAAAACAAAAATAACTTCTAAACAGTTTTACACAATGTCATGCCTGTTCTACTGTTTAGTAATTGCATGCTCAAGTAAAGTGTTTGTCAGATCCGACACCACGGAATCCCACAAACCTTTTAACTATCAAAAGGAATCTCACGAGCAAAAAAAATTTTTAAAGAACAAGAAGAAACAAACGCTGTTTCTGTTGTTATAACCGATCGTGAACTTTGTTTTCGAGAAAATACTCATCCTTACTTTTTTTTTGTTAGGACACATGTAAACGTACCACCACTGCTTGCGCAAAGTTGACTGACATGACAGCTTGCAAACCAAGGCGTATTTAAGGGCAATATTGAGGTCAGATAAAGAGGCAATCCCTTATTTCTGGCGCTTTAACGTAATGTATGCACAATGTGCCACAACCTTCATCATTATGTATTAAGGTCGCTTCCAAGAAATCTAACATATCCACCTTTTTTTCATTATTGTTTACTACGCTGGGCTTAAGAGAAGGCTAACTTTGTGGTCAACTGCACAATGGTGACATAGTTAAAAATCTAAACATGACAGGCGCCTTAGAAATATTATATCTATCTATCTATCTATCTATCTATCTATCTATCTATCTATCTATCTATCTATCTTTCTTTCTTTTTTTCTATTCATTTATCACGAAGTTTAATTCTCGCCTTTATACTTGTAATTCATAAGAACGTGCACGAAATTGATGCATTGTTTAAAAAAAAGTAGGTCCATTAACTAATGACTCAAGTTTTTCTTCTGAGGGCCAGCAACCACGCCCTCTCTAGCCTATTACATGCTTATCTTCTCTTCCTCTGTCTATTTTTAGACCATAAATTCAGTCTTTTAAGCGGCGCCATCGAGTGTTCATTTCAGGAAGATTGAGATTTTAAACAAATTTACCAAGTGGGCCTGTCTGTCGGCCTTGGCAAGGAAACACAAAAGGGGAGGTAAGAGGATTAAACCGGAATTCCAATCGATGTAATCATGTCTGATGAATCTGTTCGCTCGTTCTGCAGGATATATCGGAACTTCAAAACTTCTTCGTGTCTCCTCCAGCATGAAGCGGCCCAGCACTCTAATGCTCCGGCTGCTGCCAAAAATATAGCTCAGGCTTTTTTTCTGTTGTTGTTGTTGTTGTTGTTGTTGTTGTTGTTGTTGTTGCTGTTGTTGTTGTTGTTGCAACTTTCTCAGTTTGTTTCGCCTTTTTCCCCTTGAAGTTGTGGGTCTTGGTGTCATTCATTCTCTGCCCGATTCTGCCTTTTTTCTTTTATTCTTTACGATACATCAAGATTAAGAACGCGTCCATGTCTCTGGCTTCCTGAAACGTCATTTCTCTATTTCCTCTTTTCTTACTTTTTTTGCTTAGAGACATTTTGTTGTTTTAGGCGTTTTTTGCTGTAGGTGGTGGAGGGTTTTATCTGTTTACGGGTATGTGTTCATGTTTTAAGATAGATTAATTAGATAGACAGATAGATAGAGAGATAGATAGAGTAACAGAGGGATAGAGTGAGAGAGAGGGGAGGGGGGAGACAGAGGGATAGACAGAGAGAGAGAAAAAAGAGAAGAAGAGAGGGCTTAGAATATATTTGTTTGCAAAGTCCACCACAGCCTATTCATTTACCATACCGTACATCTTCCTACATTAATGCACAGGCTGATTAAAGTCAGCTGTTTTTAGTTTGTTTGGGGAGGGAGGGTTGTTGTTGTTGGTGGTGTTTTTTAAAGTTGTTTTAATTTCTTTTAATTTTTATTCAGACAGACATCGTTTTGTAAATTTTCTTAGGAAAATAACATTTTCACAATTCCTAGAAGTCTTCCGGAACAAGTACTTGTGAAGAAAGAAAAACCACGCGCTCCTTCTGTATTGTGCAATTGTTCTTGATGAGTGTCGAAGGGAACATAATGTAATGGGAATGTGCATGGCGTGTGTATGTGTAGCTGTGTGTGTCTGTATTTGTATGACTATGTGTTTGTCTGTTACTTGCTGATTGGCCTTAGATCATTAGCGACCCCTTCAGTTGATTTTGCCCGATTGTTCTCTATAATATAGCATAACAAGTAAAATAAAAACAATGGGCACTATCTGAATAAGGACGTCATCCGGGACGGAAAGAGCTTTTGTAACATGCAAACATCGTTTTGCTTTCTTTTTAAAAATGTGATTTCGTTACGCTGAATCAAGTGAAGTGTCCGTCTACAGTGGTAAAGAGTTGGACTTGTATTTAAAGGGTCGTTGACTCGGTCCACAACTTTACTTATCACGTCGTTATCTCAAATTGATACTAATCTATTGAAATATGTGAAGTGTGCGAATGATAACGATATGCATCTAACTAATTAAAAGTTGCATGTCCCATGGGGATACTGTTATGTACATTACTGTAAATGAAGTAACAGACCAACAGAGCTGATTATTATATTGTAATAATAATGCTTAATGTTGTTTTATTTTTTACACATGGCGTGCCCTCCCCCTCCTACACATTCCCAAGCTCACTCAAAATTCAGTGTTAACGTTACTGTGTATTTGCGAACATTCCGAGCCATTGACCCGTGTGACGTCATCTATCTGTATGACGCTTCTTTCTATTTAGCAATCTGCCTGTTAAGCACTTCATTCTTCAAACGATATCGTCATTCGTGGAGAGAAATTGTCTGCACTTTAAAGTATTTCTTCCCGTAATTTTGGGGATATTGTCAGCTAGCAGGATGAGTGTAGGATTTTCTGTGCGCAGGTTTGTTTTTTCTCCCCCGATCAGAACATGTAATGTGAGCACTGAGAAGCGAAGAACTAATAGAATTTGCGGAAATGAGATAGCGAGGAAACCGGAACTTTTTACGCAAATTTTGTTTCCACTTTATGTTTTCTCTCTCTCTCTCTCTCTGTCTCTCTCTCTCTCTGTCTCTCTCTCTCTCTCTCT
>NW_004797279.1:2421060-2423101 GCF_000002075.1 Aplysia californica | reverse complement strand
CTCTATCTCTCTCTCTCTCTCTCTCTCTCTCTCCAGGGAACTTGGAAGTTTAGAGAAGATGGGATAACAAATCTGAAATGTTTGTTTTTCTTTTGTCCTGAAAAGGTGGTTGTCAGACTGGTTCAGGCTGTGTGTTTCCGATTAGACAGTGTGTGCACAGGTGGTAAAGCGTTTATTGGAAATTGATTCTAAAAAATGTTTGAGGGAGAAATCGCCGAGTTGGCAATTTGATTTGTTCACACATAAACAACTGCGTTTGAACCCAGTTGGACTAGAAATATTGGTGTTGCTAGGTAGATAACAGTGCAAGCATATTTGAAAAGTTTAATAAAAGCTATTCATTTACCCGAGCAGATAGTAAAGAATCAAAACTTAGACATATTATAAAACTCAACAAGCACGATTTCACAGATATAACAAAATGTAACAACAAATCAGGATATTGTTTTTCGATAAAGTCTTTTTTTTTTAACGAACAAAAATACACATAATTATTGTATACGAAAAAACTCTAAAAAATAGGAAGACAAGATTTAATTAGTAGGAGATTTTTTAGTAACTATTTCATTATGTAAGACATCAATAATAGCCGTATAATATGGAGAGATAAAAACATTGTGATTATAATTCAACAGTTAGACAGAACCGACGCATTAGAATAAAATCAGGATCATGGATGGGGCAAAACGAGATGGATGGCTGACAATGGATTTTCCTCAAGTAACTCAACTTCTGGAAGGCCCTGACGAGCTCGAACCATGGCTTCATTGCTCCAGGCTGCAGATCTAGTCATGCGCCCTTTCTTTAAGTATCACTTTATACAAATGTCTGACCCATTTTTCTTCTGTGAAACTTTCAAGAACCATTCACTGGCTTCTGAGCTATAGTTGTTATATATATGAGCTATATATATGATGTTTTACCTCACGCACACGCGTGGTACCATCAAGCAGTCCACCTCCTAAAGGGTACTAATTGTGCTGATGTAAAACATAAACATTTTTAAAAAGTCAAAATTTAGAACAATTCATTGACGATGTTATTGTATGGATTTAATGCACCTTTAAACACTGTGAGGTTATTTAAGAGGCTGGACCTCCGAGTTTAACAGCCGTCTCCGATAGGGCCAGGCCAAATGATTAGAGAAACATTTAAAATCTCCAAAACAACCCAAGTTCAACAGCCCTGTTGGAGATTCGAACTGGGTCGATCCGCTCCGTTTTTCAGCATGATACCAACTGAGCTAACGGTTTGTCGTTAAAACAATTCCTTTGTTTCAAAAAGAGAAAATTAAGAATAGTCAATGCCTTGTTGCTTATGATAAGATTTCCCTGAACTGATGTTTTATTCAAAGTGTGATATTCTCGCGAACTCAGCTTACTGGAAAATAAGGCAAATTATTTGGGTTTATAAACGCTGGAATACTTATCTGCGCCTCGTGTTTTCCACCAAGCAAATGTGAGGAACCAGATGTACTTACTCCTTTCGTATCCTTTTATTCTTTCCTTGACCAAATCTAGAGTCAAAACGTCTGCTCCAGTGAAAACACGAGACACTAGATTAGCTTACAAAACATGCACACAATGCGACAGTCTTAGTTGTAATGAAGATGGCCTTCGTACCAGTGCACTATCTCAAGATAACGAATGGGTTTGCATTACACGGAGCTTGCATCCTTTTGGTTGATGGGAGTTTATTATATGTACAGTGCTTTTTTTTTTCTTTTTTTGCGCAGAGACATGTCCCGTGCGTGTTTAAAGTTGTTTCACTAGTGTCCACGTCTTTGTTCGTAACTTTGCATATAATGTGACCGAGGTCTTTGGACTTAAGTTGTTTTACTAACAAGTAATTCTGAACCAGTTGTTACGCTCTATATTCTTATCATCAGCGATAACGTAATTCCGAAATTCCTTATATATATGATAAGACATCAATCTCCAAATTTGTCAGTTTTTATTGAATAAACATCAACGCATACAAACACACATACCACACACACACACACACACACACACACACACACACACACACACACACACAC
>NW_004797279.1:2419163-2420654 GCF_000002075.1 Aplysia californica | reverse complement strand
ACACACTCACACACACACACACACATACACACACACACACGCACATAAAAACACACACGCTTACACACACAAACACACATACACACAAACACAGACATACAGGCATGCACACAAACACGTGCAGATTACTGCACTGGCACCGTTTCTTCGGATTGATAGATAATTCCTGACAAATATAAAATAGGATCTTCATAAAGAGTTTATCTCTTAGTTATGCTTGAAGAATTTATTCCAGAGCTATGGGCAGTAATAAACACAGACTGTTTATTCAAGCTTACCCACAGCACATTGTTTCACTAAGACGTTTTGTCGAAAATCGAATTAGGCTCCATTATGTTTAACCATGCATCCCTTTTTAGTGAACTGGTATAAGAATATTCTTATTTCTTTAAAAGTGAACAAAATTGCGTGTACAATATTGTCTTTTACAGGCCAGCAGTATACTTTACCACTGGAATGAATTATAAGGCATCTTTTTTTCTCTTCGTTTGTTTTGGTAAGTGTTTTACGGCGCTCGCAACTGCAAGAGGTGTTATGAGCGCGTGAGGTGCATTAAACATTTTCTGTTGTTTTTCCCCCCCTGAAAATAAAGCGACCTCGGTGGGACAATGTTGCAAATGTTTGAGTTACGTCTAGTGTAAAAACCTTTGTGGTGTTGCCAGTTTACCAAACTGGACTTTCACCGTTCACCGGGGTCAAATCCGTTTTAAATCCTTGTATTTTAAGTTTTGTAGCTCTGAATCCCGCAATGGTAAAATATTTGTAAGTGCTGATGCTTTGCCCAATACTAAGCTAAATTATGTTGCTAGACACCTGATGTCCAAACGTGTAGTTTTATGTTTTAGCTGACTTAGTAATATATGACCAAAATAGGGGACAGGTACCACATATTTCCCCAATTTGTCTTCTTTGTTATACAGAAAATAGAGTATGGTGTATTTGTTTTCGTGCAACCTCAGAACCTTCAGAACAAAATATGTCGCGTCAGTGCGGCTGGGTTTGTTTTTAGCCATAAAACAGAAAACATCCGGGCTCTCCATAGGAGCTGCCCCAAAGTTCATTGATATGATGATAATAGAAGCTGATGGTGCTTCATCATCTTTACCAAAGCGCCCAAAACTAGTTCATCGATTTAACTTTTGAGCACTGCAAAGTCTTGAGCACTAGCTTGGGTATGAAATCAGCTGCTCTAAAGTGCGATTAATAAAGACCAGGGATCTTCAGCATGGCTTACTCTCTGTCCCAGCATGAACCGTGTCTCAGCAGCTCAGGAACTAGAATTGCCTACTTTAAGGTCAAGGTTCTGGGTCGTGTGAAAATTAATCTCTCATCTTCTCTTGAATAATGTTCTTTTCAGCCAAGTCGAGAGTTGATGGTTAAGTGCGAGTTAGGTTTTTGGAATTATCTGTATTGAGTCTAGTAGGGGGCTGATGCAACTTAAACTTTAACTGCTGTATAAACGATAGCAGTTTTCGTTAAAAAAAAACCCAT
>NW_004797279.1:2415124-2417455 GCF_000002075.1 Aplysia californica | reverse complement strand
GATGAGTGAGGAATACGTTTTCCATACCTCGGCGATAAGTAAGCCCATCCTTCTGACTTTGCCCTGCCAGAACAAATAATGTTTTTACCATCTGACCAAGTGTCCAAGTACCATTCCTCTGGGGTACAATTTCGGGAAGACGTTCTCGTGGGGTAAATGCTACATCGCAAGCTCAGTTCTCTGCATCCTTCCGAGTGTCTTCCGATCTATGTTCTCATTGGCCGTTGCGCAGGTTTAACGCTCCCTTCAACACTGTATGGTTATTTAACCCACAGGGTTGTATTCTTCACATTTTATTATACTTCTAGTGCGAAAATCTCTCTGGAACTTTCAGTACTTCTCAAAAAATCATTTTGACAGACTGCCATGCAAAGCGTGCGGATCGGATTAATGAGTAAATTTCCTCTTTGAAAAGTGGTGGTGCAGAGTTCCCCACGTCGTATGGATGCGATAGTAAAACACAACGAACGGATAGGGTTAACAGGCAGAACATCCGAATTCAACGACCAACTCTGATAGAAATAAGCCTGATGGATTTGAAAAAAAAAAAAACTCGCTAAAACTACCCACGTTCAGAGTGCCACATTGGGGATTCGATCTATGACCAAGCCTTTCGTAGACGAGCGTGATACCGACTGAGCGAACGCTGCGCCCCATTATTACTCTACATTTTAAGGTATCCACAGACCTCATCTCATTTTTAACCATGTAGATTGGTCACTGGTTGAAGATTGAAAAATTGAGATGAAAATTAAATATCACTTCGGTATTTTTTTACTAGCGAAAGGTAAAAAAGGAAAACGTTGAAATATTGCTTTACACCAGTTCAGCGCTATAACGTTATGATACTCCCCGATCTTGCAAGACTTAACGGTGCTGATCAGGGTACAAATAAAACTTACTTGTGATGTTTTGATAGGGCTAGCAGTAAAGTCTGCACGTTTGTGTAGAAATATACCGTATTATTATTTGTTATGATACTAACATTTCAATGTGTTCCATAACATTTACAAAATGACAACTTTATTGATTGGCTGTCGGGGATTCGTCTCGCAATGGCACTTAATTAAGGGATGGCATTAAAGCATTACAGGACAAACACTGTCTACTAACCCATACGCCACGCTTGGGCGCCACAGTACAGCGCCCTTTTTGAGCCAGAGTTAACATGTCTTAGGGACACGCCTGCGTGATTACTCATCTAAAAGCTTGCACCGTCAGCATCTGATGCTTGACATTCTTTATATTTCTGCCTTCACAACCTGTGGTTGAAGCTTTCTGTTTTAGCGGTGCTAAAATCAAACAGACGTACCTTAAAAGCCCCGTTTTTAAAGGTTACTGACACGTTTGTGTGAAGGTTGGATACTATTGTTCTTTTGTTTTGTTTTTGAATCATAATACATAATATAAATCAAATGATTACTCTTCTTTCTACTTTGCGTTTTGCCCCAAGAATAATAAACCGAATTTCCTAAAAACGAAAATGGAATACAGTAAACAATTTGTTAAATCAATATACCAATATGCAGTTCTATTCCTATCATTTAATCAATCGACCCCTTCGAGATGGATCTGTGGATCGATCTCTATCCACTGCTGGCGGGTAGTCAAATAAAATAAAAACGATTTGCAAGGAGCCGACTGTGAACAGCTTGTTGTTACTTCTCCATACATCAAAGACGATTTTCTTGTGGCTTGTAAGTTAAGACAACTGCGGGATTTAGTTGGGTTTCTTATGTGCGCCACTGTTTATATATTTATGCCTTTACCACTCTTTCTCTATCTCTCACGCGCGCGCACACGCACACACACACACACACACACACACACACACACACACACACTCATAAGGTAGATACACACATACACACACATGTGCGCGGGCGCATACACTCCGTAAAGAAATACATGTACGTACACGCATTTATATGCTCAAAAGGCTTACGTAGCCATACACACAAGCATATACGTACTGAGGCAAACGTATTCCGGTTCCTAATTAATAATAATTCTTCCTTTCATAAACGATTTTTACACCTCAAAGCGCTTTTTTCCTATTATCTTTCCTTTCTCTGTAAGGGCTCGATCGTTTTTAGTTTTCCTTTTCCCATGAGGAACCGCTTTGTATTTGTCAGATAGCCGGACACACGGACATTTCCCCCTCTGATATCATGACTAGGAGTGGGAAATTCCTCTATATCTTCACTTTTAATGGATCACTCTTCATCCTGCCGCCCAGGGAGATTCATTCATCAACGCCGGGCTGATGGACTCACCACACGAAGTAATGCCGGCGAGGTGGATTTACATCGCTTTTCTGTCCGCACAACC
>NW_004797279.1:2412898-2414903 GCF_000002075.1 Aplysia californica | reverse complement strand
TCGAACCCGGGACCTTTGAATGAGAGGCCAACACCTTAACCTCTAGGCCACGAGAGCCCCCTCTGTGTGTGTGTGTGTGTGTGTGTGTGTGTGTGTGTGTGTGTGTGTGTGTGCTTGTTGAGGCACTGTATTTGTGTGTCTGTGTGTGTGTCTGTGTGTGTGTCTGTGTGTGTTTATGGGAGGGTGGGGAAAATGATAGGTTAAACCTTGCACAATGTGAACAGCATCTCAGTTGTCTTGTGACTCTACAGTGTGATGTTGCACCGTGCACTATGTAGCTGCCGTTTTGTCGACACGTAAAAGAAAATCAACGAAAGATCACGCCGTTACCGTTTTGCGTAGTGTTATGGTGAGCTTGAGCACAACAGTACCCCCCCCCCCAACCCTCTCCGCCTCAACCCTTTTCACAAGAAAGAATAATCACCTGCTAATCGACATCTTTGCCATTACAAAAGAAATTTTGAAATTATGGAACTCGATGTTTCATGGCACTATTTTAGAGAACAGTTTCGAGAGTAGTGTTAGGTTTGAGCTACAGTTATAGCGCACAATGACTGTTGCTTTTGGCAGTTGGTATCGGCTTGTTGAGCTAACCTTTCGATTTGGGCGCTGTACCAGCTCCGTCTTCTCCTACAACCTTTGAGCTGGGTGGTTCCTCTCTCCTCTCCGGGGTCATCTAGAGTATGCGATTTCAAACTGAACTTGAAAATGTCAGCGCATGAAATCCGAGCAGAAGTATACCACACTTAACATTCCCCTCTCACTCACTCTCACTCGCCTCGATATGTTCTTGTTTTAACATTTCTATTAAAAGGAGTTAAATGCATAGAACATATTTTTTTAAATATCCTTCTGTGTATCTCAATTTAATCAAAGTGCTTTTTAAAATCTCAGCTAAATTCCTTTGATCGATACGCCAATTTGTTATTGGCTTGTTAAGAAACTATCAAGATAATAGTAAGCTGACTTTGATATTTAGGTATCCCGCTATCTCTATACCACTGGTGGTCTACCCTTTCTCCCCCTTGAATACATAACCAACATATTATGAGATAAGTTACTGGAATAATTACGAGTATAAACTACAGTTATGGCGTACTGTGACTGTTGTTTTTGGCAACTGGTATCGCTTGTCGAGATTTTTTTCCATTGCGTTTCGATGTGGACATTGTACAATCTGTTTTCAGAGATATATAGGGCCTACGACTCGATTCTTAAAATCTTTGGTGTTGAGTATGAATGATGTGCTTGAATTTTATATACACACTTGTGATTGACGTACTATTGTGTTCTTTACTGTAACTGTAGTACCGCACAAAGACACAGGAAATGATGTACGTGTACTTGAACGGTTGATTTCTTCTTCAGACGTATTTTCGTCTACGGGTAGGCTGTCATCTTTGGAAGATAGAAAATAGATTTTGACTCCAAAACTTTTGACTAGTCCAGCGAGATTGCTTACTTGCACGAGGATGGATTTTTTCAAGTGAGCTGCAGATTCTTTCATCTCTGCAGAGATCAGGATGTTATCGATCCAAGACTTTTCATCGAAGCACAAGCGGAAACCACTATCACCCAACACGCCCACCAGTAGATTAGGCGGGCTCTATTATCATTGCAGCGGGATGGCTGAGGGGTTTGGGGATTTGGCTATACCCGCGTTCGTGGGTTTGATCTGGCCAAGTATAATTCGCATCAGTGCTCAGAGAGGCGCCGGCTGTTTGAGAGAACATGGCTGCCTTCAGTGGTTGGGGATATTGATGGAGATTTCAGATCCATGTCCAGCTGGGTTGTAGATCTATAGAAAGAAGGGGGTGCTAGAAGTCTCACTGATATTCCCATGCAGTGTAGAGCAGTGATTGGCACTGCCAGTAAACGCTGAGAATGAAGTTCGATTTCTGCTGTGTATTTTGCACTCTGGAATTTATTAGTATCAAAATGTCTGTGTATGTAGCTGTGTGTCTGGTTGTGTGCATGGCTGTGTGTGTATGGGTGTGTGTGTGCG
>NW_004797279.1:2409300-2411818 GCF_000002075.1 Aplysia californica | reverse complement strand
CTCTCTCTCTCTCTCTCTCTCTCTCTCCCTCTTTCTGTCTCTTAGTCACTCCTCTTGTTGTGCAGGTGTAAAATAAGACCGTGTCTTGTTACTTTGCTTCTACCCCCCCCCTCCCGCGGTCTCTTTACTCTCCCCCCCCCCCCTCTCTCTCTCTCTCCCCTCTCTCTCTCTCTCTCTCTCTCTCTCTCTCTCTCTCTATCTATCTATCTATCTATCTATCTATCTATCTATCTATCTATCTATCTATCTATCTCTCTATCTATCTATCTCTCTCTCTCTCCAATCTCTGTTTTCGTCTCCTCTGTATCATGATCCTGTACTATCAACCAAGTATACCTCATCACCCTCACGTCTCTCCTTCCCTAGGGTGTGCGGTAGGAAGGAAGGATAATACGTAGAACAGCTGGTGAAACTTTTCAGCGTTGCCATTCTACGATAAGCGAGCTGTAAATCTTGATTTCGGTGGAGAGCACATATTTTGATATACTGTTTAGTTTTTGTTTAACGCAAATCGTTGCCACCGTAATTTGGTTCAGCTGTGTGTATGTTGTAACTAATCGTGGGGATCCAGTCGTTGTGCAAGCAAAGATGGTGATTTCTCTAGCAGATGATTTTATGTTGATGGGGGACAGAAGCACTGCAAAACGACTACAGCGTATTGAAAGATTGATTTTCTCCTCCGCTCTACTGAAATTTCCCTTTTTTTTTATCTTCTTCTGCGATTTCTATTTTTTTCTTCTTTGTTCATATTATATTCTTTCACGTAGAACCTTTTGCATAGGAGGTTTAAATATACCACATACAGTATTCAAAATGATACAACTTGAGACACCAGCTCCATGCAATTTACAGAGCATAACAGGAGCACGAAAATTTAGACGCAAAAAACAGAACAAAATTCAAATAGATTTTGACACGCCGGTAACAAGATGCTTATTTTACGCGTTCTACTTATTATGTTTCCAAGATTGCCCTTTTAACACGAATTTTCAACGAGTCAGCGCGCATTAAGGTCCTATTTCTCCCAATTTCTCTCTGTCATGAATATTTTTTTCTTGAATCTTTTTGTTTAGTTATCGTGATGCTCTGTGCTTGCCTAGTAGTTTATTTCTGGTGTTGCTTTTGTTCTGCTGATTTTTAAGTGTTTGTGAATTCGTCATAGACGTTGCGCTGGGCTGTAGCTTTATTTGGTTCGGGTTCCGGCTCTTCAGCAGTTTCTTTGTGCTACTCCATATGCTCTATGAAAGAGGGTGAGAGGGTCCGGGGGGGGGGGGGGGGGGCTGGTGTGATTTGAAGGACTCGTCGCTTAAATTGGTGGGATTGTTTTGCAACGAGCTTGAAAGGCAGTTCAAATAAACAAACACAGACATCCAGGAAAGAATGTCACCTCCTTTTATGCAAATGTCCTCGTGCTTAGAGAAACTATAACGCACTATAGTCCTTGGCGTACACTGCCAAACACGGTTAATATTTTGGCTGGCTTCCTACAGAGGAAGTCGCCCTATCTGGTTATAATTCTTTTTCGGCTCAGCATAACCTGACCTATCAAAGATACAATAGAAATCTGGAAAGTTGCCCCGCCCCATGCACGTTGAAACAAACCAAGCGCGTATCGTGCCAGACTGTCAGACTTTGATATCAGAATCGCAGACAAAACAGGTATTAATAGTACGAAGGGCATCGTGACCTGGCAAGCAAAAAAAAAAAAAAAAAAAAAAAAAAAAAAAAAAAAAAAGTAGGGCCCTCAGAGACAGAGAGAATGTCCCCAAGCATTAACGATGCTGTAAACGATGCGAAAAATCCCTGACAATGCAGAGGGAAGGCGCTTGGTCGGGTGATCGATGCTTATTGTTATTGTATCACCTTGTACATTAAAAACAACGATGCTCCAGAAAGTGGGACGGGTTGTTTCTCTTTATTTTTTTTCCAGACTTGTTTTTCGTATTTTCCCCCACTCACCATAGACTGGTGTCTTCAAAATACATATGTGCAAAATGAAGGAAACTGTTTTTGAACTGTTGTTTTCTGTTGCAGCCTTGATCATAATTTAACTGATGTGTGTATAGCACCACTCCCACCCCTTTTACCCCCCCCCCCCCCCCCCGGCCATAAATATTGGTTTCACTGAAAATCTGAAAATGGAAATAGACAGAGACAACCAGCTTTGGTGGAACGAGGGTGGACGGAAGGTCTTATCTTGTTTTACGGAAGGGATTGGATTGGGGAGGGGGTAGGTGTGGGAGTGTATATCAGGGTAAAAATTGAAACTGGCAACATGTCCTGAAAATAGTAACTCATATCGTGGTCGATAAGAGAATGCTACGTCTTTTGAGATTACAGCGTGCCACGAGGTGTTATGTTATTATCTTCTCGCTGCTTTTTTTAAAACAAAGCCAGTAACTCAAAGCAGCTTGTCAATTAGTATTGATCACTGTCCTGTTGTTTGCTATTGTTTTACCCAGCAACCCCCATCCCACCGCCTTTCACTCACTTGTTCCAACATCCCCACCCCTAAAAT
>NW_004797279.1:2405269-2409142 GCF_000002075.1 Aplysia californica | reverse complement strand
AAAAAAAAAAAGGCTGAAAATATTAAACCACCACCCAGCACCCCCTCTCCCAACCCACCCCAAAACTACACCCTGCCTCCACTCCTTGCTCAAACTCCTCCGTCTCTCCCCTCCACCCCCCTTCCATGCCCCCTTTCCCTCTTACATGAACTCGCCTTCAGACATTGTAAAAGATTGGGTACACATTCAGCTTATTGTCCCGCAGAAAAGTAGTCATCCTAGACAGGTGGTCTTCTTGAACAGGGTCATTATAATAATAGAAACAAAGCAGAGGTGGAGGTTGGGTGGAGTCCGGGGGGGGGTGATCGGTTGTGCATATTTTGATTGTCTTAGACAGGTGTTCTTAAGAGCAGGTCCAACTGTGTTTGGTTAGACTCGAGGAGTTCTCCAAGTTAAAGCATTTCCAACAAGCTACTACGTTTCGTAATTTACACGTTATTTTGTCAAACTTTTAAAGTTCACGACTGCTTTGTCCTACTACTTGTATTTCAACCGTCTATGAGTTCTGCTTGATTTCTTTTATTCTGGGACACCGTGGCTGTATTACAGGCTGATGTTGTACACCACGTATCTTTACAATTAATAGACAAGGTAAGCCTTTGTAAGAGGAAAACATTTAGATTTGAAGGTCGTGCATGATGGAGGACCCCCGCCCCTTGCAAAAAAAATTTTTTTTTTTAAATAAATAAAAAATAATGATAATAAATGGATTTTAAAAAATAAAAAACCCTCGTGAAACTGCTATCTTTCGAGTACTGGGCACTGAAACACCCAGCCCCAACCCCAGAACCTCATTGTCACCCGTCCATCACCAATGTTGGTATCTAACAACAGAGTGCTTTGGATAATGTGGTGTCGACATTGATATCTTTTTGCTGTCATCACTCTTTCTCACCACATTCTCATTTGTCTTTTTCCAGTTGGTGGCCAACACGATCCTGTTTCTGTGCGCCAATGTTGCCGGCCTGTTCACTCACAACTCCACCGACCGCACCCAGCGACGGACCTTCAAGGACACTCGAGACTGTATCGCGGCCAGGTTGGACATACAGGATCAGAACGAGAAGCTGGTGAGTACAGGCACAGAGACATTTCATAAGTCTGACGCCTCTTTTTCAAAATGAATAGGTAATTTGTAATACATTCTGTTTAGACAAGCTATTGCGCCCCCCCCCCCCCCATTTTCCCCCTTTTTCGCTCACAACCTTGCCCTAAATGAAACTGCCCCATGGTCTTTTTGGTTAAATAAATTTGGGGACAGAAATAGACATGACAACTTTCTCGTGCCGAACACCATATCACCATCTATTTCCTTTCCAAAGACATACCTCGTGGAAAGCGATCTGTCCTGATTTCGTTCTGTCAAAGTTTCTGTTTGTGCTTTTTAAATTATCGCCATAATCATTTTGACAGTACAGTTTGTGACGCTCTGATAGAACACCATATTGAGGGGGGAGATTATCCTGGAAAAACTGCTACAGCCTTTGTTCTATAGGCAGCGGAGAGAGTAGTGTTCAGCAGTGGAGAAGAATATTTTGATTATTTTCTGACTACGGTTTGCAGTTGGGGTGTTGTTATGTGATTGTGCGTAGTGTTTGTGTGTTTGTGTGTGCATGTGTGTGTGTGTGTGTGTGTGTGAAGAGAGAGAGAGAGAGAGAGAGAGAGAGAGAGAGAGAGAGAGAGAGAGAGAGAGAGAGAGAGAGGGGGGGGGAGGAAGGGGGACGGACAGACAAAGAGAAAGAAAGAAAGAGAAAGAAAGAATAAACACTGATAAAATTCTTGTCAATCCATGAAAATGACGATGTAAACATTCTCGCTAAAAATCAATAGTTTCATTCATTCATTCATTCATTCATTCATTCTTTCTTTCAGTCACTCTTCATTCTATTCATTCAGACCGCAAACATTTCTTCACCTCGGACGCCAGTGTGTCTTTCAGTTTCATAACCAGCTGCGCCACAGAGACCGGCTGATATCGTATTACGACAAGGCTTAGCCAAGTCGGCCTTCAGTACTTTTTTCCTCAAGTGTCAAGTACAGCCCTGACCCATGAGTTGAGATTCCCATCTCAGACAACATCCCCACGGCCCCGGAGTCCAGGAGAACTGGCAGAAATGGATGTAGCGTGTTCCGCGACTCTTCTGCTCAATATTTTCTTTTCCCCGGAGAGATTATGTAGCTTTGCGTTATCAGCGTTTTGACAAGTGGGTTACAGGAAGAAGTCAGAGGTATTGACCTGTCTAGACGAGAATGGGGGACAGAAATGCAGGCTTCTTCATTTTCGTTTTGGATCTGGACAGGCCAGAGAGATTTCACTTTAACTTTAACATGTCTTTGAGGGATTGGGTTGTTTTAAAGAAGCCAATTCTCGATATATTCTTTTCCCCCCAATTTTTCATTGTGCAATATTGGAAAATGTTTTCGTGAAGAAAACAAAAACTACAACACACACTAATCTTACAAACTGCTGTAGTGGAATGAGTACTGTTATGCCCCACATGAGACCGAATTTATCAGCGTTTTATTTCTACTAGAGGTGTCTAACAACTTTTCACACTCATCAATTCTTAACTTTCCAAGTTGAAAAATATTTTTGACTACCTGATCCTTTTTTAGAATAGTATTTCTATTCCTGAATTCTCTATTCATTATATTAATAGGATCTTTGTCAGTGTAGATAGTTTCCAGAACACTGAATGACGCAAACGTCTGACAAATGAATTGCCGCTCTGAAGAAATGTCTTTTGTTATGTCGAAACCTCCACCCCATGCGTACAGTATTCGTGATGTTTCCCTGTAATTCTTAACACCCGCTGAGGAGGTCGGTTATGATAAATAACTATTTTAGTGATCTTAGTCTTAGAAATAATTCTAAAACCAGAAAAATCATTCCGCTTGGGTTTATGAGCAAAGCCCCCCTCCCCCCACCTTCCACGATTACTCCTTACAATAAATACTTGTCTGTATTGTATCATACCATACCATATACGAGAGTATAAGATACCATGCCATGTATACTACGTCTGCACGCGTAAAATAGGCCACGCCCCCAGCGAGCGTGTGACTGAACCCCGATGGCTTGGCCCAGTGCTTGTTGGATAGAGTAGAATACGAGAGCGTCCTAGTTCATTCTACTCTAGGGCCCATTCTAATCTAGATCTAAATAATTATATAGATCCATCTACCAAACTAAAGTATTGATCAACGTATTTCAATAATTTATCTAGATCTAAATTATTTAAAAAGGAAAACATTAGATAAAAAAATAGCCTCACTTCGGTAACGAGTGATAAGATCAGAGGATAAATCTAGTGTACCGGGTATATAGGCTCACGATCTACTAAATCTAGATCTAGATGTAGGCCTCGACATTGACAATCACGAAATCTAGGTCTAGAATATATTCAATGCAATATTATTGATCGTATTGATGACAGGATCTTTATGAGTATTTATTATTAGAAATCAAAAGATAGTGTCAATTAGGTATTAGATATACCAGGGAACGCTGCAATAGCAGAATGGAGAGAGAGAGAGAGAGAGAGAGAGAGAGAGAGAGAGAGAGAGAGAGAGAGAGAGTGCAAAGAATACAACAAAGAAGCATTATATGTCTTATTAACTCGCTCTCTCTTTTCTATGGGCTCACGCTCTCCTAGCCTTGACAACGGGGTGAAAGTTTACGACACACTTTCCCCAGTGACACAGTCACCTATGCACTCATTGGACCTTTGTTAGGTGCTTACAATTTTCCTCGACTACACCGCTGAAACCAGCTCATCACAGACGGAATAATAATATGCTTGAGGTGCTGTGTGTGCTCCTGAGATTTAAGTGTTATAAATCACGTCGAACCACTTATAAGGCAACTTTTTC
>NW_004797279.1:2401472-2402648 GCF_000002075.1 Aplysia californica | reverse complement strand
ACACACACACACACACACACACACACACACACACACACACACACACACACAACTCTCACTCCAGGTCGATATAGCTTAGCCATAGCCATATTTAGAATTTCGAGATAATGATTCTATCGCTCACGGTGATTCCTCTCCCAAAGTAATGAACTTACCTTGTTCTTGAAGAAAATACAATGTATTGTGGGAAAAGTGGCTTCACCCAGGCCCACTCCCTTCCCACGTCTTCAGAACTGCATTAGGCAAAAACTTCTGTTTGAGTAATTTACTTTTGAAAGACACCGTACATACCTTATGCAGTGTCTCTTGGTATTCTGGAGTTTTAAATGAGAAGAAGAAGTTAAATTTATTTCGTTAAAGACTTTATCTAAACACTGTGATATCTAGGCCAGATACCAGACAATGACATGTAAAAATTTCTTCATGTTTTGACTTTATGTTCTACACGTTTGATTCATTGAATACAATGTGCTTTTAAAACCCCTCAGTTAAGCCTAATTCGTCACGGAGGAAGCTGCTTTATGTGTGGGGCATTCAATTAATTACTTAATTTATATCATTGGGAGGGGGGGGGGAAGAGCGGTTTGCAAAAGGAGTTGGGGGGAGGGAGTTGGGTGGAAAGAGTTGTTTTTTCTTTAGAGCTGACCAAAAATATCCTTCACCGCAAGAGAAGTTGTTTGTGCTCGTCAGGGTGTGGTGGGTGCTGGGCATCAACGACAACAAACCACCCACGGGCAGACCCAGGGTAGCAGCCCGCTAAACGGTTCACCAGAAACAGTATTTGCAGGACTGTCAGACCAAATAGGGTGGGCAAAATTCTCGGGCCGCTCGAAAATACGAGGCTGGAATTCAATTTGCATTGATTACACGATCCTAGTAGTGGAAGTGTCTTGTCTAGACGAACGTGGGATTACCTTAGGAGACTCCCGCCTACAGTCCTTCCTTTCTGATGTCTTAAGTGCCCTTTTTTTCACAAACCACGCCCCCAAACCCCGAACTGCTAAACGTCTATTGTAGTTTGAGTTTGAGGTGAGTTGAGAGTCCAAGGCTTACTTAACGTGTGTGTTCATGCTTGGGTTTGGGACTGGGGGTGAGGGGGAGAGGCTAAATGTGTGTGTTTATGTGTGTGTATGTGTGTATGTGCGAGTATGTGTGTGTGTGTGTGTGTGTGTGTGT
>NW_004797279.1:2399834-2401205 GCF_000002075.1 Aplysia californica | reverse complement strand
AGAGAGAGAGAGAGAGAGAGAGATGGAGAAAGAGGGAGAGGGACAGAGGTAGATATATACGAGCGTACAGAGAGAGAACGAGTGAGGAGAAGTGAGACTGTGTGTATGAATGATTATGATTATGAATGTAAGTGTTGTTCCCACCAACATGAACAATCCATGTCATTTATTTTGCCAGTGTGGTTCGATCCTACTTGTTATGGCCAACCTGGGCTGAATGGGACATTGCATAACGAGAAGAATAGAGTTAGTGCTCTGCAGCATGGGCTAATTTGGTTCGAATCCCCAACGGGGCGCTACTGAGTCCATTCCATATCACCCGGAGAAGAATTTAATGCGCATTACCACATTATGTTGGCTCATATTCGTCTTATCGTTCAGCTTGATTTTTTTAAAGACTAAGGAAACATGTGCACCCCCATGCTGTGCCGAAGGCTGAAAACAAATTTAATTATTGAAAGAAATAGTCAAAAGTGTGTTGCTTGACGTGATAATCTAAACAATAACTGGAAATTCTCCGGAACTGGATATTTGATAAGACTGAAATGCAATGATATAATACGAGACACGCACATCTCTTCTTAATCAGAATATTCTACTCTGTACTCACAGTGGACGAAAACAAAAACACTACAACAACCCGCCCACATAAATAGATTATGTATACACGACCTCATTTGTGACATTACGAAATCCGAAAACGTGTTCTATTGGGATTTGATCGATCTGATGTCCAAGTGCTCCGTGAAGGCTTTTGTGCGGACTGATCTCTGAAACCCTTTTGTGTGCCCATCAGTCTTTATTTGCGGGTAGATTCAATAATCATTATCTAGTCTCAACTTTATCTCGGTGCTTTTGGCTTGCCGTGGTATGTTTTGTATTTCATATCAGGAATACCTTTTAGAAATTCATAAAGAAGAGAATTATTGGTAAACCTTTTTGGTAGAAAAATCGTTTGGAGCAAATCTCTTCCTTGTAGAACTGCTCACGTATTTTTTCATCTATTTGATAATGGCACCAAGAGTCGGGACAACGTGTTTTAAAAAGTGTTTACCAAGCTGCAATTTGCTGCACAGAGTTAATTACACAAAATGTTCGGAGTGTATGCGTTCCAGAGAGAGAGAGAGAGAGAGAGAGAGAGAGAGAGAGAGAGAGAGAGAGAGAGAGAGACTGCTCGATTGAAATTATGACATTGTAACTGGTTCTTTTCTTCGGATTGTGATTCCTCCAATTCCAAAACGGAGGAAAAAACCACCGTTTATCGAAACGACAATCCGCAATCTTCATTTAGATCTAGGTTAGCCGCGAAACTAGATGAAAGATTTATGTCTGCCTAGATCTAGACCTAGACCATAGATCTAGAAGAACCTA
>NW_004797279.1:2390607-2399447 GCF_000002075.1 Aplysia californica | reverse complement strand
TGTCAAATTTTGAGGTAGAGATTCGCTGCGTATCCTCAAGCGATGCGCTCACTGGAATAAGGCAGAGTGATGCTGTGGTGCACGTGTTGTATGACATTTACTACCGTGGTTGAATGTCTCTGTTTTCATTTCTATTTGTTCTCCGCCAGTCTTCTACTCCGTCCTCTTGACCAAGAGCTCTCACCTTTGGAATTGCCTGTCTGTGTTTTGGATGAAGTTGAGCACGGTTTGTGTAGATTGTAGATCTTTTAGTTTGGTTCTATGATCAGTTTGCATTTGAATTCGGGTTATTTGTTTGTTTTTTAATTTTGTTCCTGTGGTTTTTAACATATTTCAGTGAACGATTTTGTTCTCTTTATATCTTAATACATTATTGTTACTTGCAAGTATTTACATCGTTGGATAGTTCTTTGCTTGGTTTAAGACCATTAACTATGTTTTGTTTTGTTTGAAGGTCTTTGACACTTTTTATTTTAGGGTTAAAGTATTCCTGTACATTTGGCTAGTGTCTTCTGTCACGTGTCCTATGATACCTATGATTTGTATTTCATAACGACCTCTGTTGATGGCCACTACACCAATACGCTTATAAAGAAGAGTAGGGTTTTTCTTTCTCCTCTCCGTTTAATTACACCTCCAGCATTATAAATGGAGGAGCTTGTAAGTGAGGGGGTGTTTGTTTTTTCCTGATTGATGTGCTGTTAACTATGTATTTGAACACGATTTGTTTTTATTTGGTCGAAATCGCCTCTAGGCAGTTGCTGTCATTGTTTTAGCTTTTAATGACTTCCCGTTTGTATTTTTCTTTGTTTTTACATCAGTCATGGAGCTGAGGGTTCAGTGTCTATTCAAACTATTATTGTTATTTGGCTTTGAAGAGTACAAACTGCGCTTTATCCTCATGGTATTTTCCGAGCTTTGAATGGTCTGTAACCAACAAACGGTCTTTCCTTGATTTATTTTAGGCGTGCCTTTGTGTGTTTATTTCATTGTTTTCAAGTAGAGCTTGTTCGTCCTGCTCACCACACCCCCCCTCCCACCCCGCCCCCAGATGATCTCCATTCCTTTCTGTTTTCCGTCTTGTTCATGCCATGCCAGGCCACCCGTCTACACGACATCGCTTGTTTGTTTTTTTCTCTTTTGAGGCATTCGTAGGTCACATTTGTCTGTCCGTTATCTTTATTTTGCCCATATGGCCATCGATTGGAAAAGATACGTGGGAGACCTCCATTGTGTAAAATATTGTAACTGGGCTAGCGCGACCTGGTTCCGGTGAGGAAGTCGTTGTAGTGACACTGCGGTCTTAAAAATGTTTTTAAGGGGGGTGGGGGGGGGGGGGGGGGGGGTTCCTAAACTAATTACAACATTTTTAATGAATTCTTTCCTGAGGTAGCTTTCAAGTTTGCAAAAAATCCGTGAAAATCCACGCTCCAGACACCACCAACAAATATTTATTCCATATTTCAAAAATTCAACAGACAGATTTTTAGTATTCCATCTTCTCTTCATTCTGTGAAAATTTCGTGAAGATTGTATAAAAAATGGTGGAGTTATTCAAAAAAGTATAGAAGAAAGTCACGTTTTGAGAAAACGGCCGATAAAGAAAAATAAAGTATTGACTTTATGAGGAAATGGTGGGGACAAACATGCCTGGTATGGGAAAAATACGGTTTTTGGGGGGTTCTTATGCGATGAAATTGTTGTAGGAGAGGCTGAGGAAGCTAAAAATGCCTACAGCTCAAATTCCATCATTTTGAACCGAATCTTGACTTTGGGGGTGTAGCCCTCCCCCCACCCCCCACCTTAATGACACTTTTATTTGTCCCTGAAGGGTACTTTGTTTTACGATGGCAAACATACATATACATATTTAAATACATAATCATAAATACGTACATACATAAATAGAAGAATACATACATACATAAATACACAATATTACACAAATACAGAACAGTTTACAACCATGCCACTGTCGGTCGCCACTGTGCAGCGCCCTGTATTTTGAGCTAGGGTTGTCGTGTCTTGCTCAAGAACACACCCCCGTGACCACCCATCTGATCCCCATGTCACCGACACTTTCTTGACATTACTTGAGTCTAAACGTACTACTTGCTTAGCCACTGGAGCCGAAACTTGGCGGAACCAAAGGACGGAACTCCAAGAACGAAGACTGCAATAAATTAAAACTTGTCAACATTCTGTTTAATTTCAGTGGGTGTCAGAAGTGGAAAAAGAAAGCTAGCAAATTTAGATTTTTTTGGGGTCTTTTATTTATTTATTCTTTTATTTAGGTAGACTCCACTGCAAAACCGAACACTTCATACCCATTGTCTTTATTCATTAAAAAAAGATTTTTAAAAAAATAATTTTTTAATGTATTTATTTATTTATTTATTTATTTATTTATTTGATAACTGGAAAAAGATAGGAGAAATATGATTCAAACAAACAGTACCAAAATGATGAAACTATCTGAAAGGGTTTTAAGACGAGTTTTACAGAGAAAAGAGTGCCCCCCCCCCTTTTTTTTTGGGGGGGGGGGGATTCAAGACACAGAGCTCGGGACAGAATAATAATTATGATGGAATATGAGATGCATAAACTTCAGCTTTTTAATAATGTTTCCCCGCTATTCAATGAACATTTCAGTTTCTTTTCTCTTCTTTTGCTCTAGCCTGTGTCAGTTCTATAGACCTGGTTCTCTCAGCTTGTAATGAGTTAAAGCGTTATTTTGTCAAAGTCGACGCGAGGCCAACGTTTTAGTAGTGACGTCATCCATCCTAGTTCGAATTTCTGTCTCTAAGTTATGAATTTTTTATTGATCATAGTTAATATGACGTTACGTTGTGTTGGTTGGTTTGTTACAAAACCCTGACAGATCAGACTGATGTTTTTGAACGTAAATAATTTAACAGCTTTTTAAATTAGATATTTTGTGTCTAGCAGGGCATGATTAATTCAGAGCACCTTATAATATTCTCAACCCGCAAAAATACAGCTGCGATAGCAGGGTTGACGAGTGATTATTTTTTTGTTTGTTATTGTTGCTGCTTTTGTCATCGTGGTTTTCGCTCTCGTTGATTTTGCTGTTGTTTTGATTTGAGTTTTCTCTGCCTTTTTATGCTTGTTTGGACATGACAAATAACATTCCCGGGGAACATGTCTGGCTTAAAAGCAGCATAAAAATGTGAATGTGTTCTTTGTAAGAAAAAGGTTCTTCGTCTCGTCAGGGTTTTTTTCTCCTTTGTTAGACATTGGATAATTTTTTTTAAATCATCAAGTTATCTTTACCTGAATTTAATTATGTGTTGTCTTTTCTTCGTCAATGATTTCATGCTTGCGTTTTTAGTCGTTATACATTTTCCTCATCTCACTGATTTTCTTTGTTTCATAGATTATCCCTGTCTGTCCACTTTCATGCCTCAACATTTATCTTGTCAGTTTCCCCCCCAAAAAAAATTCTTATTACGTCCATTTCTCCATTTGCCTGTGGCAGCCTTATTTTTTGCGTTTTACTTTTTTCTGGTTTTCTTTCGCATGTACACATCTTTTTTAGTCAGTGATGTAATTTCCTTCTCTATATTTTTGTGTAGTGAAGAGAACGAGGATAGAGCGAAGACTCTTACCTCACTTGTTTGTTTTTCTTTGCCCTCTCCTCCTCCTCCTATCTCTCTTTCCCACCCTCTGGCTCTGTCTGTCTGTCTGTCTGTCTGTCTGTCTGTCTGTCTGTCTGTCTGTCTGTCTGTCTGTCTGTCTGTCTGTCTGTCTGTCTGTCTGTCTGTCTGTCTGTCTGTCTCTCTCTCTCTCTCTCTCTCTCTCTTTATATCTCTCTCTCTCTCTCTCTCTCTTTATATATATATATATATATATATATATATATATAATATATATATATATATATATATATATATATATATATCTCAGCCTCGCTCTATTCTAAAACTCATTGATCTGGCAACACCACATCACAATAGCTAAAGCGTGCAATCGTGTCAAACCCTGAAGATGCTCTATCATTTCGTGTATTAAATGAGTACTAAGTTGAGGTGGGAGGGCCGGAACGCTCCATTAATTTACGGCTGAATGCTGCAATAAGTATTCCACCTACCAGACATTAAAGGACTAAAAATGATTTCTACAGTACCCGACAAAATTTTTTTGTTTAAATTTTCGTCAAAGCCGACTGTGTCTCTGTGTTCACCTCAAAGATATTCTTCTAACCATTCTTTAATCTACGTTGGGGTGGGGGGGGTTTCATGTGATTTCTCCAATCGACCCTGTTTCGTCAGCCACCTCCCAAAGTTTTACGGGCTTTCGAGAGCACCTACATTATTGAACGGCATGAAATGGCTTCATCATGCTGCAGCGTCTACCCCCAGTTAGACACTTGGGTCAGTGCCAGGGAGCAGACATGAAGACCAGCATTCGATTTTTCTCTCCCTCTTGATTGATTATAAGTCTGTAAAAACGTTTTCCGAGTATAGGAATGTCGTGATCGAAGGGAGTTTTAAGTGTCTAGACATAGGATACGTAGGAATAAGGTTGCATGTTTAGGGGCATCTATGTAAGTTTACCAAAAACATACGACTGAAGAAAATACATTTTCGTGATGTTATACCATGCCAAAAGAGAATGTTTTTTCAGCCATACCTAAAACTGGTGCTCTGCAATTTTTTGCATTAACCCTCAAAATGCACCCCCCCCCCCCCAAAAAAAAAAAAACCCGAACAAAAGAGAAGCCCATCTTTTTCGGGGACTCCCGAACTGCTCAAGCTGGGCAGGCCATGCCCTAGTAAAACTCCCGCACTCTAAACACACAAACACACACACACACACACACACACACACACACACACACACACACATAAACACACAAATACACATACACGAACGTACACACAGATACACACACACACACTCACACACACACAGGGTAAGAGTCTGAGGACGTACTGAAAACATACAGTAGGTTTCTGCTTTGTAACAGTCCCGTAGACCAAATGTAAAAAGGAAAATGACAATAAAATTGTATGGTTGAGTGTTACTTTGAAGTGAATAAGATACAATTTTCCCAAGAACACGCTGACAAACATAAACCTGTTTCCCTTTAATGAGATGATATAAATACATGTCTGTGCCCTTTAAGCTTTAATCGTGAATTATTTAAAGAGATTCACAATTAGTAAAATTGCCACCATTCTCATGTACTTACAAAGACTTTTGTGTATTTAAAGCAATTTTTGTCCATTTATTATTTGTTTTGCGATCATCTAGTTTGGGACAACCTGTAAGCGAATATCGCCGGTTAAAATTCACACTGGGAACTGCTTGACGCGTAAAGATGCATCAATAGAAATGTCTAATAGGGGTTTGAAAATTGTTTGCAAACTTTTCACGCCACCTCAATAATCGTGAAAGAATGTTCAGCCGCAGTTCCATAACAATGCCTTTTATTATGAGTAAACGCTCACATGAAGGCAGAAATGGTACCATTCATATACACTTGCTTGTGTGCCCGTGAGCATTCATTCACCAGTGATCGTTTTCTTCCTGCATCTTAGAACTCGTCTGTGTAAGGATGGTTTGAGGGGGGGGGGGGTTGGTGGTAGTTAAAACGCGCTCTATTCAATACACCCTTATGAACGCCAGAAATTGACTTGCAGAGATACCTTCACACGGCCTCTCTCGGATGACATTAGGCCTTCATTCACCGACCTCCCGTCTACTGGATGTCCGGAAGTGCTCGAAGCCACAGAAATCAATGGGTCCCTTTTCTGAAAACCACGCACTCTCATATCCACTGCCATTCTCCTGAATCTACCGTGTGGCAGAGGGACATGACAATGGTCCAAATGGCTCAATTCTCGAAAGGGCGGCAATTGGGTTAATGGAGGAAGGTAACCATTGGGGTGGTTAAGGACACAGCAAGGCCATCAGTAATGAGATGAGAGAGATCCGGGGCCCTCAGTTATAGGATGATAGGACAATAATTTATCGTACCGGAGGCAATTGCTTTTCTCACGGCGTCATTGGAAGAGCACAGGGAGATGATGGTCCACTATGATTATAATCTCCCTTGCCAACTACTTTTCTGATTAAAGTAAACGCCACATTTCTAGCGCCTAAACTGCCTGCCTGGGAGTGATGTTTTCCTCTGCCTGTCTGCCTGTTTCTCTTCTTGCGTTGTTATTAATCTGTGAAGCGTTCTCGGGGATATTTTTTTAAAAGAATCAAGATTGGTAGAGAAAAACAGGCAGGCAGGCTGACAGGCAGACAAACAAAGTAGCACAGCGAGAGAGAAAGACAGAGTGTGTGAGAAAGAGAATGTGTGTGTGTGTGTGTGTGTGTGTGTGTGTGTGTGCGTGTGTGTGTTTGTGTGTGGGTGAGAGAGAGAGAGAGAGAGAGAGAGAGAGCGAGGGGGGAGGGAGAGAGAGAGAGGGGGGGGGGGTGAGATGAAGATTAAGATCTTAGGAGTAAACAAAATACGCCTATTTTTGCCAAAAGAATGTATGTTATGTCTTTACAAAATGGAATATCTGTAATGTGCGAAGTGTTCGCTTGTTGTTTAAAAGCCACCTCGTGAAATGCTCCTCTGATAACCTTGTGTCAAAACTGTTACAGTTTTCTGAGCTCCATCCCAAAGAATGACAATGCGGTCTTGTTAATCAATAATTCAAAGCGGGAAAGGAAAGGCTTTCCGACCTATGTGGCGCCCTCTACTAGCCTCAAGGTGAAGCCGTGGTTCCTGGCTGTCCAGAACCCAAGAGTAACCCTGTGTCAGGGGCAATGGTACTCTGTGCCCGACCTATACCACCAGGATTGACCTTTCATTGCCTTTAAAAAAAAGAGACACTTCAATGGTAGGGTGTGCACGCGGGCTGTCGTGCTCTGGTATCATTAGGTGTCGACGTCCTTTAGCAACTGCTGTTCCTAATCTTTAGTGCGATTTAGCGAAGCGCTGTTGTTCTGTCATATTTATTTAGTAATGTTATATTTAATTCCGGGTGGTACTTTTATGTACCGTAAGCCATTGTAATACGCAAGTTGAACTCTTGTGCTTCCGACAAACTCGCATTGTCGGCAGATTCCATCAGCAAAGGAACAGTGGACTTTACCGAGTGCTAAATTTAGATGAAATTATACGATTTTTGAAATGTTCTTTTCTTCTGGAAAGGTGGGAGGTTGGTCAGCTTCATGTGGGTTTTTTTATAGTGCAAGAGATGTTTTAATGGGTTTAGAGGCTACTTCATGCTAGGGAGAGAGACAGGGTTTTAAAATGTTATTATGAGATTCGTCCTTGGGGAAGAAAACTGATTTTACAGTGCAGTTTACAATGCAGGGACAGAGGTCACATTCCACCCTTTAAAAAAATACAAAACCGAACGACTGAGGGGTAAAGAAGAAGTAAAATCACAAGAAGTGCTGATTCCAACGACCTGCTAGAGGTGTTAATCAGTGTGGTGACGAAGAATAATGGTTGGGTAGGCGGACAAGCAAAGAGATAGGCAGACGGCCGAAAAGGGGAGCAAATGGGCAGAACAATGGAATGGCAAGGAGGGGGTTGGGGTAATTTCGAGTATGGTTGGGCGATTGCAAAAGTGGGTGGAAGGTTAACTGTCTTCACCCTGTCAATTCTCACGGATTGCTTCGCTGACTCCTTGATTGATCAAAGCTGCTGGTTGTTAGTCGAAGTTATTTGGTCTAGATACAGATTTTGTTTTCATTTGGTGGCATTTTTAGAGTATGCAAATCAACAGATTTTTCGTAGTAATTTCGGATATGCAATGACGGTGGTAGGTGTAAATTTTGCATTTATTTCTGTTTTCACTTTTAAATGTACTCAACACTCGCAAGTTTTTTACTTCTTCTTGATTTCTTTAAATGTTAGGTAGGAAGAATATTGATATTGTTAAGCTTCACTTTCTTTACGTAATCGATTGTACCGCTGAAGGATAAATACTCATGTCTTTCCCTCTGTTTCCGGGGGCTACTTTTTGCTTGCTTCATTTGTTCGCCACCTGTTATGTCTGTGTACATCTTTTGTATTTGTGAGCACACTGTTCAGCATTTCCTTGAACTTCTCTTAAGTTTTCTTCTTTATTTTTAATTCTATTCCACTTCATGTTTTGGACCACAAATCATATAATCTTGACGGTGTCAAATATCTAGATCGGTTTGGGTTTTATTTTGGAATCTCCATTAAATCCAAACACAGCTCCAGCGATGCTGCTCTTTTATTTTTACATTTTGCTCTGTAAATCGATAGCTAACCGATCGACGAGCAATTATTTCAACCGTGCCATTTCTCTCCTACTACAACTTCTCTACATCGCTTTTCTTTTCCGTAGCGTGACCTCCTGCATAGGCCCGCCACTCCCTGGAAGAAGTGCTTAATATTTTCTGCTCCTTGATTGAAATATGCGCAAATGAAGTGAGCTCACTTAATTCCTTTCATCCCAGTTTTAAATGAAAGCTGAGAGCAACGAAATCTGAGAATGGACCCTCTCAACGCAATAGCTGTTCAAAGAAAGTGGGCTTGTATAGAGTCTGAAGCTGTATTCTTAACTCACCAGGAGTTTCGTGGTACCGGGATATGCGTGAGCTTGGCAAAACTTTCTAGTACTTGTCGTGCATACATGTATTTATGCGTAAGTATCGATAACTGGCTTGCCCTTATATGACACAATGAGAACTAAAAATATAATTTGATTTTGGGATAATTACTCCTTCAGAACTTCTAATCTAGTAAAATACGAATACATCAATTAAACGTCGGTCTGTCTGACTGACTGTTTGTCCGCCCCCTCCCTTCGTTCTCTCCCTCTCTCTCTCCCTCT
>NW_004797279.1:2387144-2390507 GCF_000002075.1 Aplysia californica | reverse complement strand
TGGATGGATGGATGGATGGATGGATGGATGGATGGATGGATGGGTGGATGGATGGATGGATGAATGGATGGATGGGTGGGAGGTTGGGTGGATGGATGGATGGATGGCTGGGAGGATGTGTGGATGGATGGCTGGGTGGATGGATGGATGGGTGGATGGATGGATGGGTGAGAGGATGGGTGCATGGATGGATGGATGGATGGGTGGGAGGATGGGTGGATGAGGCGTGTTTTTCATTGTTCTCTTTCACTATTGACTCCCGCGGCACGCTCGCCTGACCCCTGTCTGACCCCTGTCTGACCCCTGTCTGACCCCTGTCTCCCCCCTGTCTCACCCCTGTCTCCCCCCTGTCTTCCCCCTGTCTTCCCCTGTCTCCCCCTATCTCACCCCTGTCTCACCCCAATAAATAACAATTACATGTCACGTTGTAATATGCTTGAGTAGTTTAAGTGGGTGTTTTACGGCACTATCGACTCAATTTTGGTCACACATTGTATTCGATTATTTTGATCTGCCTTTGGCTATGGAGATGAAGGAAAACTTGAATTGTAATTACTTCTAGATCCAGCATCTAGCGACAATTCCCAGATTTAGTCATAATAAAGCTCATCATGAGAACCACTTGTACGTTTTATTAGATACAACTTTTTTCTCAAATCAGTTTTGTGCAACTTGCAAACGTACAAGTCTAGTTGGTCAAGAACAGACTTTATAGCTGGCCTATAAATAGAATATCAGACAACTTAGAAAGTTTCACTAGTTAAAGCACGTATATCTCCATCCTTCCTTTCATCCATCCATCCATGCATCCAACCATCCATGGATACTATCTGTGCAAAAAAGATGAAATACCCCAACCCACTCCCCCCGTCCCTCTTTTTATTCTCTCTCTCTCTCTCTCTCTCTCTCTCTCTCTCTCTCTCTCTCTCTCTCTCTCTCTCGCATTGTCTTTTTCTCTCTTTCTTTCTTTCTTTCTCCATCCTTTCTCTCTCACTCGCTGTCTCTTTGTCTTTTTATATTTTTATTTCTTTACTGTCTTTGTGTTCGAGTGTGTGGGTACAAATTTTGTAAGAGAGAGAACGAGAGAAAGAGAGAGCAATATGCATATTATATAAGGAGTAAACAAAAAGCATGTGTATAAGAGTGTAATGCTTTTTCTTTGCCCCTGTGTGTGTAAGCACTCTTGGGAGCCTAACTAAAAAAGAATAGGCATGGGGAAAAAGGGAAAGAGAAGGCAGAGAAAATCAGAAATAAGCTTTCGCTGACTAAATATTGCACGCACGTACGCCAATCACGGACCTGAGCGTTGCAAAAAACGGCAATTTTCTCCTGTGGAAGGAGGCGGAAGTGGGAAAACAGCTGAGGTGGAACAATAGCCCGTTCCCCCTGATGAAAAGCTGAGTTAAAAACGAGAGACGCACAGACGTGTGTAAACGTGAGCAGACGAAACCGCAGGACTCGAAAAAATACTGATGGTACAATGCTGTTATCTGGATAAGCACGTACTGATCTTGCAAATTGAAGTCAATGGATCAGTTTACAAATCCTGATGACAACGAACGAGGTATCCCGTGTGAACATCGAGTTTATAAAAGGAATTGTTATAGTTTTCATTGGGGGAAAAAAATTAGGATTCAAATCCCGAATTCGTTTTACTGGTCAAATGTGTCAACCGGCTAAAACAGAGGTCGACTTTGTCACATTTAGTAGCCTGTAAATTGAAGGGTATGGCACCATGACTTGGTATGGACAAGTTATTGACATGCTTTCTCCTTCCTTCCGATAAAAACATCACCAGGGGGCTCTCGTGGCCTAGAAGTTAAGGTGTAGACCTCTTATTTAAAGGTCGGGGGTCCGAATCCGGGTACGGATCGAAAAATTCTTTTCTAAAATTATCTCCTTTCACCTCCTTTTCTGCTCTCTAGCAATGTTCTGTCATCTGCTTTCGTCTACTCTTTCTGCCCCCACCCCCTCACCTCCGTTGCCCCTCCTTTGCGGTCTTGGCTCTTTCTGCAGCCTTTCTACTGATACTCCTTGGCTCCTTCTTACTGCTTTTTTTCAGCCGCACCCCTGATCTTCTGGTAGGAAAGATCTACACCTGACCTTCTCGGACAAGGACGAAAAACCTCGGAGAGCCCGTGAGCAAGTTGCGCACGTTAAAGATCCCTTGGTGGTCTAAAATCGATAAGAGAAGGCTTCGGCCGCCACCTGGGCAAAATTCAAAATTTCCTACCAACTGAAAATATTAGGTGTGTCCCGTGCGCACATATGACCTTATGCAGTTGCGAGCGCCGTAAAACACTTACAACAACAACAACAAAAAAGACAGTACCAGCACAGAAGTGCGAGAAACGTTATTTACCCTTATAAACGTAACAGCAATGTTATGGAGCAGTTAATTATATGTACTACAAACCCTATCACCGCCGATATGGTAACGGCAGCATGTAATAATTAAATTTACAAAAGTACACACTAGTTGTTCATTTCAGGAAAAGTAACCACAGTGTGAAATGTAAACTTTAACTTTTCAGAATGAATGACTGCTACATGAATTGTTAACTTTAACTTTTCAGGAAGAGTAACCGCTGTGTGATTTGTTAAGGCCGGTACCGCACTACAACTTTTTAGTTGATGAACTGAATAATTGAAACTAGGTGGTCGAGTTGAGGTACTCTGTGCCCTACCTCACCATGATCGTAGTACATTTTTTTGTGATTGCAAACATAGACGCGACAGAGGTTGCTGTGTTTGTGCTTTGATATTTTCCTTTCGGAAAAAGAAATATCGAAAGAAGTTTTTGGTTCATCCTATCATAATGAGGGGAGGAATGGGCGATACATACAGAGAGAGAGAGAGAGAGAGAGAGAGAGAGAGAGTGTGTGTGTGTGTGTGTGTGTGTGTGTGTGTGTGTGTGTGTGTAAGAGAGAGAGAGAGAGAGAGAGAGAGAGAGAGAGAGAGAGAGAGAGAAATATTTAGAAATAGAGAGCAGCAGAGAGAAGAAAGAGAGAAAGAGAAAGAAGGAAGGAAGGAGAGAGATAGAGATAGAGAGAGAACTTTTCAGATCGCTATGTCATCGGACTCCTGTGCTCGGGATGCCTGGCGCGGCGGACGAGCTTGTACCTGTTATCCCCACAGTGAGAGATTGTTCCCCTTGTGTTGTCCCAAGCGCCGTGTCCTGGCCCGGCTCATGTTGTCTCCCAGCAAACTCCGCCCAGCGCCATCTGCCGGCCTGATGGACATTGCACCGCCCGATTTTTCTCTCATGATCATGTACACATCTCTCTTTTGTCCAAACATGTCAGCTCCGAAATATTCCGGGACCTTCCGGAATTATAATACAAGGATTTTGTTATTTTACCC
>NW_004797279.1:2385498-2387044 GCF_000002075.1 Aplysia californica | reverse complement strand
AGAGAGAGAGAGAGAGAGAGAGAAAGAGAGAGAAATATTTACTCATCTTTTAGTCTTTTAGTTTCTTCAGACAAATCTTCCCAGTCGGGAATGACATTTTCCCCAACTTCATTCCATCCTTTTCTTTCAAATCTCTATTGGAATAGTCTTTCAAAGATTTATTATACCAAAGAGGCTTGCTTTCAATACAAAATATCAGCTTTTCTGTCCAGTTCGCATCTGCTGCGCTAATTTCGTTCTGTATAAATTAATGTAGACCTGGTGTGGAGTGAAGCATGTCGTCATCAGTGTCAAATCAACTGTCTTGTCATAGTGCAGGAGGCTACTCTGTTTCCTCACTAGCACAAAAAATGGCCAACAGTTGAGTTGAAGTCAGTTTGTTCCTCGGCACAAATTTTCATGACTTAAAATTTGAGTTGAGGTGGTGCGGTAGTTTCTTTTAATTTTCAATGGTCGCATTTCGTCCTTTCAATTCAACAGTTGAGTTGGTCAACTAAAAAGTTGTAGTGCGGTACCGGTCTAACTTAAACTATTCAGGAAGAGTAACCACTGTGTGATTGTAAACCCCAAGTACGTCCACCAAACGCAATAAGTCACAGCGCCAAAAACTCCTAAGTGCTCCTCAAACCTTCGGCAACTGCAATGGTTACAGTTACAGTGTCTTTCAGATTTTTGCTTTGATTTTACCCCTGATGCTGCTAATAGTCACTTTCACTTACTCTTGGTCATGGTTTTGTAGTAGCATTATTGATGCTTCTTTGTCGGTTGTTGGGGAAACAGCTACTTGTGACCCAGACCTATTATTTCTAGGCTCAAATCTTAATGTCTTCGGAAACTACGTTTTCGTTCGGGGAACATTTTGTTTGAGACTTCTGTCCTTGTTCGATGAGAAGTTTTTATCTGAGAAATGAGCTATTCCATTAACAGGAGTGCTTTAAACTTTTTTGAAAAGCCTGAATACCTCCGCCTGCAGGTTTGTCCACCTCTGTGAAGGAGGTATGACGTCATCTCATTCACGACAGAATGAGAATTCTTCCATTTGCCTTTGCTCAATTAACCACGGGCAGAGCTCCCATCACTGAAATGAACGCCTGGGGTAGCGGAAAATTTTTACCCAGTAACGGCGTTGCTAAAATGAGCAGAAATGATATTTACATTCTCATTTAGATCTGTTTGCATCTTCTTTTTCAAACTGCATAATACAGTTTTCCATGCTTCTTATTTTGGACTTTGTGGACAATGATATAAGGTTCGGTTCAAAATAATTATTGTTGTTGTTTGCTACTGTTGTCATTGTTATTGTTTTTGTTCTTGCTATTGTTGCTTCTTTCTGTTGTTGTTGTTGTGTTGTTGTTGTTGTGTTGTTGTTGTTGCTGTTGTTGTTTTGTTGTTGTTACCATTGTTGCATTTGGGTGTATTCGAGCGATTGTTTGTGACGTGATGATATGTTGGCTTTTTAAAGTTTTGCTGTGGATAAAGTGTTTCCTAAATGTAATGCCTGGCATTAGTTTGACTGATGCGTGCTCGCATGTGTGTGTATATATAT
>NW_004797279.1:2376261-2378761 GCF_000002075.1 Aplysia californica | reverse complement strand
AAATTGTTTTGACATCTCTACTCCTTCACGGTTAGACGTCTTTTCATGAAAGCAAATTGCCGGGGAGTTGAGGTGTGTGTGTGTCCCGGGGGGGGTTGAGAGTAATTAAAGGAGCGATGTGCATGCATGGGAGTACGCATGCTGAGGGGTCAAAAACAAGTTCAACGTATTTTATTTGTGATGAACCAAATTTTAGAGTTTGGCTTGGGAGGGTATGTATGAAGAATTAAAATGATGGTGAAATATATTTACTTGCAATTCTATGAAAACAAATGAAAGTGCGTTCGCTCGAAATGGATCACCGAACTCATTTTGTGTTCTTGATGCAAGCATGATTAGACTTCGTGATGTAAACCTGAAACTTTCACCAGCCTAGGGCTAGTTGATCCGACAGGTTGAGATTCCAGGAAAGTTTTTTCAACACTCATTTTTGTGTTCCTTTCTGCTTTTCCATCTTGTTTATGTTTGATAAGGAAATTATTTTCTATTTAGGAGGAATGTCAAGGGTGAAGTTTAATGAAACAGAAAGATATAATATTGTTTTTAGTGTCAATTTAATAGTTTACATGGAAACACCCGGGGAAAATGATATCTGTGAAGTTCCGGTAATGTGACAGAAAGATTATTTAATGAAAAAATGAGATAGGAAAGCTCCATTGAAGCAGACGGGAGACTTTATAAGAAATAGCGGCTCAGTGCGGCATTCGTTCTCGCGTTTTTGGCTTCTAGGAAGGTTTGGAAGCTCCAATGGGAGGTGTTGGGGTTTTTTCTTATGATGTGTATGTGTATGTGTGTGTGTGTGTGTATGTGTATGTGTGTGTGTGTGTGTGTGTATGTGTGTGTGTATGTGTGTGTATGTGTGTGTGTGTGTGTGTGTGTGTGTGTGTGTGTAGTGTGTGTGTGTGTTTGTTTTTTGTTTGGTTTTATTTGGTTTTAATTGTCTTTTACCTTTTTTTTTGTTTGGTTTTATTTGGTTTTAATTGTCTTTTACCTTTTTCGAAGAGGGAAAAAGGGTACATGGATTTGTTTTGTTGTATTTTGGCTTGGTTTTTCTTTTTGCCTCCTCGTTTGTTTTTACATTTTGTTGGGGGGGGGGTTGGGGGGTGTTGTTTTTTTTGCTTGAGGGGAAGACATGAAGACATGCACTTGCAGCCGTAAGGAATGTCGGCCTTTGATACTTACATACTAATCACTCTCTCCCTATACCGTCATGTATGTACATAAGGTGGAGAGCAGTCTATGCCACGCTTGTCTGTCCCGAGCCCCTTTCTCCAATTTCGGCACATCTAGGCCCTGGGTGATTTCCTCATCTCTTATTGTGCCTCTATAGTTTCCTGTTGGTCTTCCCCGTTTTCACTTTCCAGTTGGTTTCCAATGCCATGTCTGATAGGTCAATCTCGTCTTTGGCCTTCTCAAAACATGTCCCAGATATCTCCATCTTGTCTTTTTTTAATTGTTGTGTTGATATCTTCAATTCCAGCTCTTTCCAACACTTCATTATTTGTAATAAATTCATTCCTTTTTATTAGTAAAATTGCTCGTAGTCATTTTGTTTTCGAAGCTTTTTAATTTTCATTAAATTGTTTCGTTTGTTTACCATATCTCTGAATCATACGTCAATACTGCCCAAATATTACTATTATATATTTTTTATTTCGTTGTCAATGAAATTATCTTTTTTGTTATAGTAGAGGGTTTTACGGTGCTCGCAACTGCAAAAGGTCATATGAGCGCCAGAAATGATCTTTGACTTCCATACAGTTTTTAATTTCTGAAAAGCGATCCATGCATTTTTAAGTCTTTGGTGGATGTCGTCAAGGCAGTCTGCAGTTTTGGATATTATGCTACCAAGGTACTTGAATTTACTAATTTCTGCAAGGGGTTCTCCATAAAGAGTGATGGGCGTAGTTTCTGATGATAGTCGTAGTACTTCTGTTTTGGATACATTTATAATAAGGCCAGCACCTTTGATACTGGGTATAAAATCCACAAAATAACAACAACAACAAAAACCCACCTGTTCTTTAATAAATTGATTGCGAAGTTAAGATTGCAGATAAAAAAGCGGGATATTCAAACAGAGTTACGACATATTTATCCCAAAAGTAAACATGCTTTAGCTTTAAATATTTGCTTCTCTGTTGTTGATTGACTCTTAACTTTCTCTTAAAATATCAGTTTAAAAATTTTACTGCGGGATCTTTATTTGGAATCGGACAACACCCCGAACAATTAGATCCATGAAAGTATGGGATACAATTATGTAGGTCGGTGGTCAGGCTGCTTAGTCCAAAGTATCGAAGAGCGTTTTGAATGATTGAGGGCTAAATATAAGGTGAGAAGAAAAAGCAATTGAAACAGAAAACAAACATAAGGAAATAGGAAAAGGGGAAAATGGCAACGAGTATGATCACACGCACCAGAGATGGAGTAAAGGGACAGAGCCGGGGGTAAGGGGAGAGAGGGGGAGGGAGATAGAGAGGGGGTAAGGGGGAGAGGG
>NW_004797279.1:2374732-2376106 GCF_000002075.1 Aplysia californica | reverse complement strand
GGGAGGGAGATAGAGAGGGGGTAAGGGGGAGAGGGGGGGATAGGGGAGAGACAAAAGGCAAAAAGAAAGGGTAATGCATATTCAAAAGGTTCCACATAGAATACACCATGATTAAGTTTCCGTTTTCCTTCACAACTCACTTCGGCCTCTTCACGAGAGGAGCGCAGTCCAGCGTTCCGTGTATAACAATATTAAGGCGTCGGTTTTGGGAGTGGTGTGCCGTAACTAATCGCTCTCACAGAAATACAAAGTTCTATCTGACAAATTTGACCGTTTTCAGTTACTAAGTCCATGAGGTCAGAAACCAAACGCTCTGTCTGCACTTTCACAATCGTAAGATTATTTGGAGTCCTTATCAAGCTATTCAAACAATTGAATTCAAAAAAGTTTTACATGTGAAACTTAAAATATTTTAAGTCAAAATTTTCAAAACTAGGTAGGTACTGGGCAAATATAACTTTGCAATTATCGTAAGATAACGTAATGTCAACAATCAGGCCTTGCCATTTACAGCCTTGGCTGAAATCAGTTCAATTTGTTTGGATATCTTCAACACTATATTAACTAGAGGTAAAGATTACTTGTACATACATGTACGACCAAAAGAAATCGAGGTCCTTAGCCGAATAAGAAGGCCCCTGGGATGCGCTAGGTGCATATGATTTTCTATCGTCTGTTGAGAAGTTATGCCAGCTACCTGCTGCAATTCAAGTAAGCTTAATAATATTTAAGTATTCTCCTCGTGTGTCATTTTTTTCAGTTTAGATTCTTTTAAAATTTACTATGGTACGGTAGCGACTCGAAGCTTTCCAAAACTGATGTTCGTTCTATTTTTCAAAGTTGAATTTACTGCGTTCAGAAGAAGAGCCAAGTCGTTTAGATTTAGAGAACGCTGTGTGTATTTTTTTGGTGCGCTGTTGTAATGAAGGTTTTTTAATGGAAACTTTGCAGCTTACAGCCATCCAGGTGTTGAATTGAAACATGGATGGACGAATGAAGAATGTTTAAAATGAAGGGACATGCGTGCGTGCAACACGCATAGAGTATGCTTCTGATTATATGAAAATTGAAAATTCTTGCTTGAATTTTCCTTGCTTCTTTGTTTTGTTTTTGGGTGTTTTTTTTGTGGTAAATCACAAAATGAGCCTACGAGTGTGTGTGACAAATTTTTGCTGGGATATTTTCAATTGATGAGCTCGCTGATTGGAAGAGCGAACCGTGTAAAGGACAAGAGGCTGGTATGGGAGAGAGAAATCCGATTCTCCTCCTGTGTGTATGCCTTTCTATGTTTACCCTTGCTTCGGAAAACTTGAAAAGGCCTGTGAGGATCGTGCAATTAAGCTCTCTGGGCGAGAGAGACAGAATTGGGGGGCG
>NW_004797279.1:2372858-2374380 GCF_000002075.1 Aplysia californica | reverse complement strand
GAAAGAGAGAGATGCGGTGAAGAGGAAGAAGAAGACAGAAAGAGAAAGAGGAAGAAGAGATCGGTTTGGGAAAGTACGACCACAAAAGAAGTCTCTAAAGAAATGAGTGTGCATGCTTGACGTCTTAGGGAGTGTTTGCCTGTCTGAATGTGTCTACATGTATATATATATATATATGTCTGTGTGTGGATGTGGATGTGCGTACGCGCGCTGAGAGAAAGTGATGGAGAGGGACCGACATATAAATCCTTTTAAAGGAGGTTGGAGGATGTGTGCGTCGATGTCAGTTAGATAGGGACAAAGAATGTGTTTGAGTTTGCTGGGGGGGTTTTAAGACGAAAGGAATGAACCGACGAATTAATGCGTTAGATCAGAATCACATGCAACACATTTTCTTTTAATCAGTCAAATAGCTCTGCTCGAATATTGTACTAGAATCTAGTACTCTCATACCAAGATCTGTCGATCTTATTTTTGATTTTTTTTCTTCTCTAGTGTAAATGTTTGATTGAGAATGGATTTGTTATAAGTCTGCTTTTGTGTATGTGTACATGTATTTCTTGGGTCCTCGACAGTTTTTAGCTGATTATTTACCCTTACAAGTATACTTGCAGCCGTATGCTCGTCTTCCGATGCATTGCATCTCCTCTTATTCTTATGTGTCATGTTGTACGTTTGATAATGTGTATATGTACATGTCTTTGTCTTTTAGCACCTTCTTCTCGTTTCCCACCCAACAATCTTCATAGGTCTGCGTGTAGATACCGCCTTGGCTCTCCCTGTCTATGTAAATCTATAAATATGTATTTATGTGTGTATATATGTATGTGTGTGTGTAGGTGTCTGTGTTAGTGTGTGTATGTCTGTGTCTGTGTGTCTGTGTGTCTGTGTGTGAGAGTGTGTTTGTTTAAGCTTATGTGAGTGGGTGACAGAAAGATAGACAGAGAATCTAGGAGAGATGAAAGGAAGAAGAGCGAGCGTGTGTGTGGGTATATTGTTCGTAATTATATTTGTATTTATCATTTTTACACTGGCAACGAAAACACAATTATTGATTCTAAGCTAGAAATTACAAGAAAGTCAGCTCTTCGGCTGCAAGCAGCATCTAACTGGAAACATTTATTATTATGAAACAACGTTTAGGGGCGTGGCTGTATTGGACAGAGGGTTTCTGGGATTGTGGGTGGGGCATTGAAGACTTTCCCCCCTCATGCTTGACAAGGACTTGGAGAGTGTGCCTTTGTTATTCTCCAGGAGGAATGAGAGCAGATTATATGCATGTCGCATTGTCTGCCTGCTTTATCGATATGCATGTGCACGCACATTCACTTTCATTTGGTAAGGGGCATTACGGGACAAGAAGAGAGAAGATAGAGCCTTACTCTTTTATTGAGAATGCGTCAGTCTTTTTGTATGATAGACACGTTTCTTCAAGACAGAATGAAAGGCCTGAATAGGAAAGAGAGAAAAGAAGAGAAACACACAAACACACACACACACACACACACACACACACACAGTA
>NW_004797279.1:2368589-2370770 GCF_000002075.1 Aplysia californica | reverse complement strand
AAGTTGCGCACGTTAAAGATCCCTTGGTGGTCTAAAATCGATAAGAGTAGGCTTCGGCCGCCACCCGGGCAAAATTAAAAATTTTCCTACCAACTGAAAATATTAGGTGTGTCCCGCGCGCTCATATGACCTATGCAGTTGCGAGCGCCGTAAAACACTTTACAAAAACAAAAAAGACTAACAATTTGTTTTTTTACGTATGTAATTGTCCAATAGCGTATGCAAGGTGGATTCCTGTTATTTGTTAGGTTTTATAAGTATGAGTTTTGTTTCCATACAAAAAGAGTGGGGACCGTTTGACTAAAAGATCATTTTTATTATTTAAAGTGCCTCAATGTTAGTACTATTACCGTTCAAAAAGTGAGACATTTCTCAGAAGATCAGATTATCGGTAATCGAATATAAAAGGGGCACGTATGTACTTAAATTGTCATAATAATTGTTTGAAAAGCTGTCCGTAAGTATATATACATATTTCTTTTAAAAACAGACTTCCCTTACTGTCTATTCAAAACACACAACAGTCATTGTTGAAACTGAAACTACATTCATGTATTGTATAAAAATCTACTGTGTTCTCTTCTGCAGCAAAACAACTGCATGCGTATCAAGATCCTGGGCGACTGCTACTACTGCGTGAGTGGACTGCCTGAGGCACGCGCCAACCACGCCGCATGCTGTGTGGAGATGGGGCTGGATATGATTGATGCTATTGCGTGAGTACACCCTGCTCTCGACTGTCCGTTTTTTATTTTGTTTTTGTCTTTGCTTTTGTTTTTTGTTTTTTTAGCTGTTGGAACGAGAATGCCAAGCCTTATTTTTGTGTTCGCAGACAAACAAAAAAACAAAACAAAAACACCGTAAAAGAATGAACAACAAAATAAATAAACTGTTCAATGAATCAAGATAGTACACGAATTGGAAACAATAAATGTGCAAATTAGAAATTATCCAATATTGCTATATATAGGCATGATAAGTCGAATAAAAAATATTTTTTTAATGCTGTAGCTTCCACCACATAATAATATTAAGATGTTCGGTGGGATGTTAGCCTACTTCACATACGTTTGCATGCATCCAGATTTGGTGTTTTCAACTAAAGTGGCTCTGGCGCGGGCGTTATTCTTTTAACAACTACGTGCCGGTTTGCACTGCGACTGTATCATTACCCTCAACACAGTGTTGCCAGAGGGACGCAATACAGCACTAGGCTTTGTTCCGTCTGGTTTTATTTCTTGCTGAGCTGGCAATAAACATCGGTGTCTGACTGAATGGACGTTATGATGTTATTGCTTTACCCGTATCAGATTTCGTAAAGCTGGGTTTTTGTTGTTTTGTTGTTGTTGTTGGTTTTTTTTGTTTTTTTGGGGGGTTGTTTGTTTGTTTGTTTGTTTCTCTTTGTTTTTGTCTTTTGTTTTTGTTGTTTTTCGGGGGGAGGGGGACTTATGTCGTTATTTCTTCGCTTCAAAAGCTCCTATTCCATCCCAATGTCTTAATGATTGTACTTCCCTTTCTTATCCCATACTTCCTTGGGTTGAAGCTAAATGGGGCAGCGGCAAAGTCTTAAATTAATGACGCTGCGTTTTCAAAGTTCCACAATTTCTATGTCGGCGTTCGCAGTAACATGTTTTATTTTCCCGTTTTTCATTTCCCCCCCTCTTTTCTTATTTGTTTTACAACAAACTTTCATTTGCGCTTCTCTCCCCTCTCTCTCTCTCTCTCTCTCTCTCTCTCTCTCTCTCTCTCTCTCTCTCTCTCTCTCTCTCTCTCTCTCTCTCTCTCTCTCTCTCTCGCTCTGTCCTTCCCCTTCGCCCCTCTCTCCCTTTCTCACTCTCTCTCTCTCTCTCTTTCTTTCACGCTTTGTCTCTCCTTTTGGTTTCTCAATGTTTGCCTTCCCCCTTCTCTTCCTTTTTTTTCCTTTCTTCTTTCCCCCTGTTCTTTCATCTCTTTTTTCTGTCACCCTAATCTCTCTGGCATGTCTGCAACATTTTCAGTTTGTCTTTTGTTTTTCTCATTCCTGTATTTATTTCTGTATTTATTCGTTTCTTCAGTGAATCAATTTTTCCAACTACATGTGTATTTGTATGTTGGGACCTGGGTCTCTTGGAAAAATCACCCCTTTATTTTTATCATTGCGAGAATTCAGTTTGTGCTAATCACATGACACTCCCTTCCCTC
>NW_004797279.1:2365968-2368489 GCF_000002075.1 Aplysia californica | reverse complement strand
TCCCCCCCCCCCCCCCCTGAAAACACACTTTTTTCATGTCCTTTTTTTTCATCTTAAATTTTTAAAACCAACAACAGACGAACAATAACATGCTCTCTACTTTTCTCTTTTCTTCTCAATCTTCTTCTCGCGCCTGCACATTCCCCTTCGTTTTTCTATCCAATTACCACACTGCCTATCTTTTACTGTCCTAACTGAGATAAACTTAACAACATTTTTCGCCTCCACGGGGGACTAGAAATCCGGGTGTTACGAGTGTTACATCTTTGCATATCGACGTTCTGTTTCCATTAGCCTCGTTTCCACCCGTAACCTCGTAAACAAGTTTGACCCGCTTCGTGCGGTGGAACACTAAAATACATTCACGCGATACGCGGAATTTCACTCACAAGAATGATAGACTTTTACCTGGTAGCCGAGAGGCCGCGCGGAGATGTGGTATCTTCACAAGATTGCCGCCCGTGATGAAGAACAGAGTTACGAAAAAGACGGAACATGCAAAGATCGTTTTTACATAAACTTACAAACTTAATGCACTAAATTAACCCAGAGCACGACCTGTTGATGGGAGGTGGGTGGACCTCTTAGTTTCCGCACGATGGCGCCTAGCTGGGTGAAAATGGAAACATAATATTTTACGGGTAGGGCAAGAGGGGCAGCTTGGACCTCCTCAGAATTAGAACCTCGAGCCGCCTTTTTTTTTTTTCAAGTGGGTAACCAACTCGCGCACAGTGACCACGCCATCATTTTGAGGGCTTATAACAACAGACAGTATAATCCCATATCTAAGTTTCGGCTGTTCACGTCCATTCTTCAGAAGTAATAGGTCCTAGCTCCGCTCTGAGATCTAGAACATGATTTTGTACAAGACAGGAATAAGTCTTCTCCATAGTATAATACATAGCATTTTTATAGCATAATTCCCGCGCAACAGCAAGCACTTCTCTATGCCCTTTACAGTTTATCTATTCTGTTTATTATTACTTTATCGTGGAAATACCCACTCCTTTTTTTAATGCCGATCTGTGTATTCATTGCATAAGTAAGTGGTAACCATACCCGTGTTATTGTGGACAAAAAAAATAGGTAAGACAGTTTCTTTTAATGTTACGTTGAGTTAATTGTCTTAACTGTGTTATTATTTTCCCTATGAGCATACTTTCCTGTGGCACGACCTATAACCTGTACCTGGCAAATCCTTTCAATGGTTCCAAATCTTTGTCTCGGGCATTGAGAGCATTTTCAAAAGACCATGTCCATTAAAATTTCGAGGTAAGAGCGGAGCTTTAAAGAGCTTAGTCCTGCTATTTATTTCTCTCTGTAGGATGGAGTGGGAGTCAAATGAAAATAGAGTTTAAACACCTGAAAGGTCACTTGAGTAAGTTTTCTAGACATTGCAATAGTCACTCGAAAAAGTGTACTCTTTGCCTTCAGTTTAAGTTACAATGTGGTCTGCTATTTATGCATCCCTACTTTTTTCAGTCTTCCTCTGTCCCAAAATATTCCTGGTGAAACATTGCCATTTCCTCATTTGGTTGTACGTAGCAACCTGCAAGCAGTAACAGCAACCATTGCCCCCTCTGTCTCTCTCTCCATGGTCTGTGGCGATATCTTGGCGAGATTGCCACCCATAACGAATGTCTCACTGTGAAGTGAAATGCTCGTACAGATGCTGTCAGTCTAATAGACATGGCCCACTTTACCCAGACCCCCTGCCTCATACTATTTATACATTCTATTTATGTGTTTCTTGTTCAGGGGCTCATTGCTGAGAAACAAAGCGGGGGTTGTTAGTGGAGACACCGACCCATTAGAACACGGATATACCGTGCAGTGGCGTTAGAAAATTTCAAGTTTGGACAGAATACATCTGTCGCCGATTCATCTTTTACAAAGCTATTTTTATAGCGTGCAGACTATTTTTGCAATATCATACATCTACTTCTGGCATATTGACCCCACTGAACGGTACGCCTTTTACAACAATACCCCCCCCCCCCTTATTGCTGAGATCTGGGCTTTGGATATCTCGAAAGAGATATTAGGGGCTGGGGGTGTGTGGGGTGTGTGGGGTCCATCTAGCTGAATGTGAATAAACTAGGTTTCTTGACATCTGTTACATAAGAACAGGTAAAATCAATGAAGACACATTGTGCTTATGCCATAGACGTTATTCTTTTCACAACTTCAGTATGATTTCCAGTAATTCATCTTTTGGTTCAAATCTCTGTAAAATTGTCAAATATTTTACATCTGGCTTGCCATACTCGTTGTATTTTATGCTGCGTGTTTCCTCCAAGGACACGGCAGAAAAGACTGCTGCAGACTGACAGAAGTATGTTATTCATTTATTCATTTACATTCAAGTCTTGAAAGAGATACAGACACAATACATTAGGAGGATTTAGGCAGCCTTGGTGTCTTTAACGTAGCTAGTTATGTTCTCTCTGTCTCTTTCTCTTTCTCTCTCTCTCTCTCTCCCTCTCTCTCTCTCTCTCTCTCTCTCTCTCTCTCTCTCTCT
>NW_004797279.1:2356652-2358053 GCF_000002075.1 Aplysia californica | reverse complement strand
TTCTTCTTCTTCTTCTTCTTCTTCTTCTTCTTCTTCTTCTTCTTCTTCTTCTTTCTCTCTCTCTCTCTGTCTCTCTCCTTCTTGCTCTCCCCCCCTCTCTCTCTCTCTTCCTTTCTCTTCATTATTTCGCTGTGTCTGTATGCGCACATTTTCAAATACACAAACTGACGAACAATCAAACATGCGCTATTCCAAATATTGTTTATCTAACTTGCTTTTTAAGTAGATTGCATGATCTATTTGTTCACTTGTTTTCATGTTTTCGTCATCTCAGTCTCGCTCTCTCTCTCTCTCTCTCTCTCTCTCTCTCTCTCCCCTCTCTCTCTCTCTCTCTCTCTCTCTCTCTCTCTCTCGTGAAATATGTTGCCCTCTGACCTGTGCTTAGATGACTGGAGCAGTCTGGGACAGTTGACGGACAGAAAAAGATTATAAAAGTTGAATAGGAACGAAGGAGCAAACCACACCACAGAAATGAAATGGTAAAGGTTTCACGCCCATCAACACTAAAACCACACCAGAGCACCCGCCAGCCACCCACAGGCGGAGAGATAAAGACGATAAATATTTGATAGGAAAGAAGGAGCAAACCATACCAGAGCACCCGCCAACCACCCACAGGCAGAGAGATAAAGACGATAAATATTTGATAGGAAAGAAGGAGCAAACCATACCAGAGCACCTGCCAACCACTCACTAACAGCGACCTAATTAGACTGGAACATCTGTGAGGGTAGAATGTACCAACTTGTATCAAAAGTCTTCCACAGCAGCAGTAATTCTGGCACGGTATACATGACACATTGTAAAATACATACAGATATCGTTTAATATTACACATAATTTTATTGTATTATTATTAATTGTTACATTATTTCTGTACAATCTGAATACATGACCCAGTAGTATCTAAAACTGTCCCCGTGGTTTTATGCACCCCGCATAATTTAGCAATAATTGATCATTTTTTGCATAATTTCTGATTATTTTCCTTTATCATTCTTTGTTAAAATGAACAGAATCGCAAAATTTCACATTTTTGGGTTCAGTTTGCAAAATTACAGAACTTTTCTGTCATAAAACGACGGGGACAGATAAATGAACATAGGAAGGGCTCTGTCACAAAACCTGTTATATTCATAGGGTGAAAAGCGTAGAAAATACGCATCACAATATATGGCGTATATCCCGTCCGTTCACTTTACAAAAAAAAAAAAAACTGAACTGAGACAGATTAGTATTGAATCATTAGTCTCCGCATGCTGTTAAACTAAATATTTTACAGCAGTAACGATTTAAATGACTGCTCGCGACTCAAAGGGGGAAAAAGTGAAAGTTTGAACATTGGACATAAGCCATTTTGTCACAAAACTGTCAACATACAACTAAAGTATTATATATATA
>NW_004797279.1:2355582-2356552 GCF_000002075.1 Aplysia californica | reverse complement strand
TAGAGGAGCACAGCTTCAAACACATAAACTGACGAACAAGCAAACAAGCGCTTTTTCAAACATAGTTATCCAACTTGATTGCTGGTTTGCTTGCTTTCGTGTTTGTTTGTTAATATGGCAATGTATTCGTCGATAACTGTTTACAAATTTCCCTAATTTCTTTTCTATGAGCAAGCGAGAATTGGGCTTTGGCAAAATGCAGTCTGTTAAATTCGAGCTTTGACGTATTTAGCATCAACATTTTGGGAGAGCTAGTTGGTAATATTCAAAGAAATTCTAACATAGGCAAATCGCGACGGGGTACATATTGCCTTTGGACAATGTTGCACCAGCTTCACCTCTCATTCGGTATGGACGTTTAACTGCTTGACTTTTTGAAACTGCACACACAATGTTACTGAAGCGTTGGCTACCTATGAGAAATAATTATTATTCTTAAGGCGTTCCTGGGTAAGATCGCCCCACAACCTGAATTTTCTTTCAGAACCTATGAGAACTATAGCTATCACTAAAAGACAGGCAATGTTGGCCTCAAATTTGATAATATTGGAATTGAGACTGGAGGATACACACCATTATTTATGAGATGTGTTGTTGTTTTGTTTTTTTTACTTTCATTTTTGGGGGTCTATTTGTTTGTTTAATTAGATCTCTCGTTTCTTTCTTTTATATCTTGTCGAACAGTTGTTCGGGACATTGTTAAAAAAGAAAAAAGCGGGAGGGAAGCTGGGCAGGGGATACAGAGCAAAAAAAGGAACAGATAGAAAGAGCTGCAACAGACAATTTTGCTCTCTATGTTCTTAATATTAATATTTATGGTGATGGAAGATCCAAGAGAGAAGGAAATAACAGGTATCCGCTGTCCCAAAGGGAGGCACAACCTCTAGATTAGACGAGAGGCGCAACAGAATGGTCCATAGATTACAGACGCGACGCTTCTCTGTCAACTGAATTTTCTATATCACCCCCC
>NW_004797279.1:2352872-2355189 GCF_000002075.1 Aplysia californica | reverse complement strand
ATGAATATATTTAGGTACTTGGGGAGAGGGGATCAAGGAAGAAGAGGGGGCAGGGACAGGAGAGCTACCATAGCCGCACTCAACTGCAGGTCTCCTTACGTATCGGATTTTTTCTATTTATCCTCAATCTCGTGATGGAGGATTTGGCTCAAGTCCAGTGAGCCACAATTAGACCCTTTCTGCTGGACCCGCTCCGAAGTGGCCGGCGGACTCAGTAAACAGTCGGGAACTCCGACGAGAGAGCTAAAAGGAACCATAATATCATCTACCTCTTGCTTTTCAGTTTACAGCTTATTTTAAGAAGCTTCACTACCGAAGACATTCTAAAAGAATGGGGGCCAGAATCGAAAAAAAATAATTTTGTTGTGGTATTTTAAGTGCAAGATTTATTGTTGTCAGACGGTAGCTGCTAAGGGACTTCAGAATTATTTTTTTCAGTTTGTATGTTGTCCCTTGAGAGTGGGACGAAATGAGAATATTTCAGTGATTAATTTGTGATGTTCATGTTCAGAAATGTTGTGTGTTTTGCTCAAATTGTTTGTTTGTTTTTAATATCCTCAAAGCAAGAAAGTCAGTAATAAGACTGCGGGTGCTTGATTTTGTGTTCGTCTTGTTCGTATGGTGGTGTGTTTGTTTTGTTGGTGTTCTTGTACCAGTTAATGTCCATTATTATTCTACTAGAGTGATGGTGTTTCGTCTTCGCTGTTGCTGTTTTTTTTAAAATCTCCCCGTGTATGTGTAAAAAGAGTGGTTAGAGTGTTTGGGGGAGCTGAGGATGTTTTCTCAGAGAGTAAACAAGGCATCCTTTTTTATTTTGTCTCGTCCCAAGGAATCTGTCTGTACATGTACTATAATCCTTTTAAGATGCTGGTGCATTGCATTTCAAAATATTCCTGTCACCGTATGTGCACATGACTCATTTCATGACTTATACCTGGCAAAATATTGATGTGTTGCAAGCGTCGCAACTGCTCCCCACATTGAAAGCATTATTTCATAAGGTATGAACCCTGCTATTTCTTGGGGAAGGGTGGGGGGGGTCAAATTAAGTCGAATTTAAGCATACTGGACCTCCTCGGATTCAAGATGTCTGCATTTGTGTGCTGTAGGAAAAATATATGTATATACGTACTTGGAAACCTGCTCTACCCGCTTCTGTCTAGTAAAACAAGTCGCGCCCAAATGTTTCTCTTCAAGATTGTAATCCAGTATGACGTATAACAGAATTACTTTTGTAATCCCTCTAAGCATATCCGTTGTTTCATTTTAAGGGGCGCTAGGTCAAAGCCCTTTCTTCCCCTTTGCAGACGAAATTATGATGCTGCATCCTTTAATATTTTTGTTTACAAAAGAGCAAGCATTGTTGAAATTTGAAAAAAAGATGGGAAAAAACCTTCCGGTCATATATCCAAATATAACTCACGGGAAAAAAATAATCAAAAACAGACTGAACTACTTTCAAGTCTCTTGAGGCTACAGGCTGTCCAACCCTCAGCGCTGTTCACGGTCAAAGCAATCAATTTCCACTGTTTTATTATTTTTTAGGAATTGATTTTCTGTCTGTGGAGATACAATTTTGGACTCTCACGGAATCTGTTGGGCTTTAGGATCAATCGGGAAATAATCCTCAATATAGAAGAGAGACGCCAAAGGAAACGGCCAGGACGGCGTAGGAGGCGGAGATGAATTGCGAAGGGGAAGAATCTGGTCGGGTGGCTCGGTTGTCCCCCCTCAGCTAGTGGTGACCTCTTCGACTGCTGGGGCAGGAGGGAATTCCCCAGGTAGATGCCGACCTTCAAACCAAATGACTATAAATTAATAAATTATATCACTTGTTGGACAAGTCCGGATCTGTTCTTTTTCATTTTCTTTTCGGCTTTTATTAAGTGGCTCTTTGATTTGTTGATTGTTGTTGTTGTTGTTGTCGTTGTTGTTGTCATAGGTATTGGTGTTTGTGGTGTATTGTTCAAGGATATATATTATAGTGTTGTGAGCCTTGCAAATCGTATCCCTTCTTTTCTCTACTCATACCAGGAGCGTGTGCGACCAGACAGGCGTGAAGCTAAACATGCGTGTTGGGCTACACACTGGCCGGGTGTTGTGTGGTGTCCTGGGACTCAAGAAGTGGCAGTACGATGTCTTCAGTAACGACGTGAAACTGGCCAACCACATGGAAGCTGGGGGCATTGCGGGGTAAACTGTGCTCTTGTGCTTCCTTTACATGCCATATTATGAGGCACTCTATTTTTGTATGAATTTGATTTTAGCTCTCAGTTCTCTTTCCCTGTATCTCTCTCTCTCTCTCTCTCTCTCTCTC
>NW_004797279.1:2345140-2351048 GCF_000002075.1 Aplysia californica | reverse complement strand
TAGTAGTAGCAGTAGTAGTAGGAGTAGGAGGAGGAGGAGGAGGAGGGGGAGGAAGAGGAGGAGGAGGAGGTGATGGTGGTGGTGATGGGGGAGAAGGAGAAAGAAGAGTACGAGAAACAGGACGAGGTGGGGGAGTTGGGGTAAGAGAGATAACGACGAGAAGGTGGTGTAATATATTAGACTGTTGAAAAGGACATATTATAATACATTGTATAAATGTTTGTTAATGGACTTTATTCTTTCATCAAGTCATTAGTAACTTCATAGTTTACGTCGGGTACATCCATCGTTGATGTGGTGTCAATAGTCAAGTGGATTGGCAACCGGACCCGTAATCGTGAAAATGCGAGTTTGGGGGTTAGAACCTCAGCTCGATCCGGTGTTGTGTCCTTGGGAAAGGCACTTAACATGAATATCCTATTTCCTCGGTCCTTTCGGAGATGGGCGTGAAACTCAGAGGTTCTGCCTCCTAAATAGCTTTATAATGTTGCTAGAGGCGTTATACCTATACCATTTCACCATTTGCACCATCGTTGATCTAATTCTCCCTCACTTTTCTTTGCCCTGTAGACGTGTCCACATAACTAAATCAACACTTGATCAACTTCATGGCCAGTATGAGGTGGAGCCGGGTCGAGGAGAGGAACGAGATGCCTACATAAAAAAACTTGGGGTTCAGACATTCTTCATCAAGACGAAACACCCCAGGAAGGTAAGAGATCTGACCAAAATGGTCTTGGTCTTCGGTGTGAGTCGTACGTAGTGCATTGTTAGCCACTTTGTCGTAAGATTAAGTCTGTGTACAATGATCATAATTCTTGGATATCTAAGTGAGTGTCTTGGCAATTTTTAACTGATTGGTTTTGTTGTTTTGTTTTGTTTGTTTGTTTGCTTGTTCGTTTTATTTTCAGTTAGCTTCTTTTTTTTTTTTTTTTTAAGCGTGCGTTTCTTTTCAGCGGGATAACAATTCGTCGAATATGCGCACTTCAGCTTTTGATGCGTGGTTTTCTAGACTTACTAAAAGAATAGTTCCATAATGGAACCACACGACCTCATATAACAGAATAATATGGCAAAGTGTAGTTTCTTTCTTTCTTTCTTTCTTTTCTTCCCTGTGGAACGGGGGGTGGGACGGATTTTCATGTGCTTTTCTCAAAATATTTCCATTGTGAAACCGCGTGTAATTTTCTACGGTGTCGTGATCGGGATAAAGATGAGATTGATCGATTGTCGAGATATTGTGTCAAGTATCTTTGTCTTTGTGGCGGGATTGTGTATCCCACACAGCCCAGGCTGATCTCGACATGAAAAGTCGAGGAGGGCCCCTTAACTATGTAGATTGTGTCGACGGGAGCGTTAAAAGTTCTCAGCCAACCTGGCAAGTGTATTAGAAAGCAGTAATTTATTATTCATTCAGACCTTTGTTTTAAGCCTAATTATCTTTTCCCTGCATGCTTACATGGCTGTTTTCTAAGTTTTTACTTTTATATTTCTTATAATACGTCCTACACATCCCATGGGTTTCAAGACAGTGTTGCTCATATTCATTTCCGTCGGAGAAGAGAGAGACACGCGCACTCGGAGAGAGAGAGAGAGAGAGAGAGAGAGAGAGAGAGAGAGAGAGAGAGAGAGAGAGAGAGAGATGGGGGGGGGTGAGAGTGTGTGTGTGGGTGTGAGTAAGTGTGTCTGGGTATTGAGCTATTTCGAGTACTTGTATTACATGGGTGATAGACAGAGAAAGAGGGGAGGGGGGTGAAAGAAAGACAGAGGAGGAGAGAGAAAGAAAGAAAGAGACAGAGAGAGAGAGAGAGAGAGACAGAGAGAGAGACAGACAGAGACAGAGACAGAGACAGAGATTGGGGAGAGTGCGTGTGTGAGTGTGTATGTGTGTGTGAGTGGGTGTGTATGTGGTGAGTGTATCTGTGTGTGTGCGCAATTTCGAGTACATATATTACGTGGGTGAGATACAGAGAAAGAGGGGGGATGAAAGAATGACCGAGGAGGAGAGAGAAATAAAGAGAAAGAGTCAAGGGGAGAGGGATAGAGACAAAGCCGGGGTGAGAGAGAGAGAGAGAGAGAGAGAGAGAGGGGGGGGGAGAGAGATTATATTAAGTGCAATAGATCAGTCCCGCATGCTGTATCTGAATATTCAATGAGAATCAATGTAAAACTGAATTTTGTTTAATTTCGTCCTAGTACGCTTCAGGGTGATTCTCTTTCTTCACTTGCAATATTATAAATTGTGTGTAAATATTTGTTCAATGCTCTTTTCCCTTTGTGTGATTACTTTCAGTTACCATGGTAACAAGTTTTGAAAACGTTTGGCTTTGTGATTTTTTTGTTGCAGAGAATTATTTGGAGCGAAGTGAGTGAAACTATACACTGTGTGTGTTTGCACAACTCAAACACGAAAAACTGCGGACTTTGTGTGTGTGATGTTCTAAACTGTCGTACCGTTCTAGGCCGAATCCGCTTTGCCCAGGTGTGCCATCAGGTGTGCCCAGTCACACCTTTGTCTACGCTTTGCCTGTGTTTTTTTGTTGTCAGCTTATGAAGGTTGCCATCCTTTTGCTAGGGTCAGGCAGTATTCAGAGAACCACTATTAGTTCTTAATTCATGTTACAAAACGAGCAATGCCTTTAGTTCCGTCTGAAATTAAACAGAAACAGGGTGCAACGGTACGCAAGGCAAAGAGGTGCAGATATGGGCAATATTTAACCAATGTCCTTCATTGAAAACTTTTTGTCAGTCAGCCATAAGGTTACAAAAGCTGCACATAATAATATTTTCATAACCATGTGTTAAACATCGCGGTGAAATCAGGCGCTCGTCAAAATAATGAAATCAAAGAAACTGGCATTTTTCTGGCCTTTTAGCAATTTTTTTCTTCTAATTTTCTATTTTGGCTTAACAACTTTTATATTCATTTAATAACACATTTTAGTGTTGATTTTTACTGAAAACGTAGATTGAAGGCACAAAAACTGTAAATTTCCAGTTTCCAAGGACTCTCAAGCTATGGAAATTACCAAATTACCTCCTTCAATTGCAAATATCTTGACTTCTATTCAACATAGACTGGCTTTAAGATGATATCAATAACCTTATGTGCCCCAAAATTGACGAGTGCCTGATTCCACCACGTTGGGACACACAGTTTTTTCTTGAAAGACTTACCACAAAAGAGGTTGAGGTGCACACCATTTTGCATGACTGCGCTGTGAGGAGGATTAGGGAACATCAGCAACACCGCTGGCCTCTGTGACCAAGGGTGCGTATCATGCAATAAGTAATAGACTGTTAGCTTGTTTGGGGGGTGGGGGGTTAAAGGGGGGGGATCAATTTATAGCGAGGGAGTAGTGGGGAGCTTAATCAAGTAAATTAGTTGAAGTAAACGGTCGCTGAAAAAGTGTAGGCTACAGTCAACCCCAATGCTGCCGTAGAAGACAATGAATTAATTCTGTTTTATTCATCTTCAGCGAGGTGTTTTTTATTATGATAAAAAGATAAGATAAGATAAGAAAATACTTTATTATCCCAGAGGGAAACACAGCTATGACATCCTATCGTGCTTAACGAATGGTGGTATTCATAATTAACGTTCGTTTTCTCTCCATTATGCTTTTGCAAGGGATCACCCTGTGACACCAGAGTTTGGAAAACTCCTTTCCATGGCATGATCGGCTCAGTCATTCAATCTTACCGACTGGGTTTATCATCACTGTGACATTGTTGTCCACACTGTCCAACCTGTTCAACTTTCCCCACCTTTTTCCCTGACTCTCCACCCCACCTTAACGAGTGCCATGTCAACAATCCAAAGGCATGCTTCCTGACGACTTAAGGTTGTATTTTTTTTGAGAGAGAGAGAGAGAGAGAGAGAGAGAGAGAGAGAGAGAGAGAGAGAGAGAGAGAGAGAGAGAGAGAGTGCTGGAGTAGGTGGCTGTTGATTGTCATAAGATAAGAGAGCTGTGGAGAAAAGAAGCATTTCATTTGACCAGTACATGTATATTCATTGTTCATGTGAACGTTTCACCATTCCTTTCGATGCGTAACTTTGTTCCTCGTGTTGTACCTTATTGATATCTCAAACACAAAATGTGCCTCTGTGTGAATGTCTTATTTTTCGTAAGCTTCGGTTTGTAACACTTAAAGGAAGCTTCTTCCTCCGGAGAACAAGTTGTGAATTTGAACTGAAAGGCCGTGCACATTAATTTGTCCCCGATTGACTGCCTTTGGGTGGTCTGTTTTAGCAGTATTGATTTTTGTTCATGTTGATATTTTTTCTCATTTTAACGACTTGCGAAGGCCAAGGTTGTACTTCATTAATGGTTTGGACAGCAAACTAATGCACAGCCGTCATGCTTGATTTCAATTTTAGAAATATTGTTTGGCTCAAATCTTCAAAGAGCTGTTGGAAAAGGGATCACCCATTCACAATGCCGCCCCAAAAATGTACTAAAAAACTGACAGTCCCTTTTTTGCAAACCTATCGTGGGTGTTGGCTTGTTTTGAAGAACAAACGTGTCGTTTTCTGTCATTCTTTCACGCAATACAGTGTGTAGCACAAGCATCAGAAAGAAAACTGCTTTATCTTCCTGGTTATTATATTTGGCTCTGGCGCTTCGGTGTTTTTTCCTCTTGTGTTATGTCTCACCTTGTTCAGGTTTGTACATAGTTGGGTGGGTGGGGGGGGGGGTGGCTACTAAATGACAACGCTTGTGACTTCTATCGTTGAGTATAGACGATGAGACCATCTGAACTGTAAGGTACTTTACCAGGAGGTTTATTCGGCTTTTCGAGAACGGCAAGCTAAAGAAAAAAATATAACAATGTTTCGTGTTTCATCTCTGTTAATTAACACTGAATACCATATTGCATTGTATGTATACTTATGTTTTGTCAAGTAAAGGTCACCTATAACATGAACAACATGCCTTTATTTTATTTCAACTGATGGCCCCATGACCGTGTACCTCAGCCCTCCTCGCCCACTTGTGTTGGTCAGCATATATCCCCATGTCCTTAACACAACCCACAACCCAGTCCTCCCAACAGCACCCGCCTTCCTTTTGGATCCTACTACCAATAACAGATACATGTCGTTAAACTGGGTCAGACCATGGATACGTCATCATGTCTTGTTACTGGGTCGAATAGTGTTGTATTCTATCGATTTACAAGCTGAAAATTGTCATCTGTGAGGTGGGAGGAAGTTTTTATCAAGGCTTAATCTTTTAAAAAGCTTCCAAAACAATCTGGCCTTAATTTTCCGTCTTCGGTTTCGTAAAAAAGGCTGAACAATTTGTTATTTTTTATCTGTAAACTAAAGTCTGGTAAAAAGAATAAAGCAAGGTTCTGGGGTCCTTTCCAGTTAAATAGTACTTACCTTTTTATAGTTGTTGTTTGGGGTTTTTTATGACAAAGAAACAAAACTGTTGTCGAAATAATAATATTTGGTTTTTTAAAATCATATTTCATACAAACCTACGTAGGTGCAATTACATAATATACATGTACCTATTTTAGTGATAATTTTCTGCTGGAAACCAATTTGCATTTTTATTTGAAGCCTATAATGAGGCAGATCGGAGTACCATTGGATTTAACTCTTTCAGCGTCTGGTATAAGATACAAGATCATCGGCATTTGGCGTCTGACTCAGACCTAGTACGAAACGGGTTAATAATGTATAATAATATAGCAGTGATAAGGGCAGTGTGCTGTGTTGTGTCATTGGGTCGTCGGCCGTTTGGTGTAATGTCTAGGATGTTGTTGATATAAATTATTGTATTACATTATAATTAGATTGAAGTTAACCATGGCTTTGTGACTTCTTTATCACTTCATTTCATCTGTCATTCCTCCCCCCTCCCCTACCCCTACCCGTGCCCCTCCCCCTCCCCAA
>NW_004797279.1:2342325-2343924 GCF_000002075.1 Aplysia californica | reverse complement strand
GGTAATAATATAGTGTAAAGCGCATAGAGCTTGCTGCTGAGCGGGGATATGCGCTATACAAATGCTATCTATTATTATTATTAGAGAGACAGAGAGGGAGAGTTTAATGTGTCCCGGGCCCTCATATTACCGTATGCAGTTGTGAGCGCCGTAAAACACTTACCCCCCAAAAAAAGAGACAGACAGACAAACAGAGAAAGAGAGAGAGGGAGAGAGAGAGAGATAGGGGGGGAGAGAGAGAACAAGTTATGTCATATAATAATATACAGGTACAAATGCACACATACTCTCCCCCTTAAAAAATTGTTTTTATTTACATAGCTGTTTAATACATTATAGAACTAAACCCAACCCTCTAGTCCCCATGTTCAAAGTGGTTCGGTGTGCCCCCAGAAGCATGCGGTACTGCTACAGAGAGAGTGGACTGGTATGCGGCCGCACAAACTGTCTTTCAAGGGCGTGACCAACTGCGTCATCCGCCTGATGCAGTCCGTCAAGTTCAACGCGGAGATCCCCTTCTCTGACGTGCTCTCCACCAGCCAGTCCAGAGACTCAATGGCGCCTCAGCCTACCAAGATTGCCAAGACTATGGTGGGTATCATCTGTCTGCCTGTTTGTTTCCTTTTTTTTAGTGTCTGCTTGTCTGTCTGTTTTCTCTGTCTCTCTCTTTCTCTGTCTCTCTTTCTCCTTCTCTCTTTATCTATCTATCTATCTATCTATCTATCTTTATCTATCTATCTATCTATCTATCTATCTATCTGTCTATCTGTCTGTTTGTCAGTCTGTCTATTTATCTATTTATCTGTTATTCTGTGTGTCTATTTATATCTCTTCTCTGAGTGCCTGAAAGTCTCCGACCTTTTTTCTTTTTCTTGGCCCCTATCTTTTTGTCAGTTTCTCTCGTAAAAAATATTTTGACTACTCATTATGAGAGGGAAACGGGTTTTTTTTCGGGGTATGTGAAAAGTTTGAATAAGAGAAGAACAATGAGTTGAGTTTATGAAAAGAGTTATTTCATAAATGGATGTAGATGTACGTGTTCTATAAACGATCTCTCTCTTTCCATGGCCAGGGCACCGCAGACGACTCGGACAGGCGAGACAGTTTCAATTTCTCCCCGCAGGACTTGGTAAGGAATCTGTGATGTCAACTCCTGTTTTTTTATATTTATTTATATACCATAGCATCTTCACCTCTGCATCTCAGCACTAAAACTCAGTAACCACGAGTCACTGTGTGCAAAAATGAACATCGTGCTGCTAAAAATAGTTGCCTTTGAATACAAAAGTCTTTGTGAATACGACTCTCTGCTTCTTTGGAGCTAGATCTGAAGGATAGATTTGAAATGAAGACACAATTGATGGAGTATTAATTTTCAGATGATTTTTTCTCTGATTTTGAGTCCCCTGTTCTTCTGTCCTGGTAATTAGCGCATCATCTGGCATGGTGATTCTTCTTACCTTTTTGACTACTCTCTTTACCTTTTACTATGGTCTTTAAAGTTGTCTTTATCTCCAATAGTCATTTACTTCCTTTTCTCCAAAGACTTCTCTCTCTCTCTCTCTCTCTCTCTCTCTCTCTCTCTCTCTCTCTCTCTCT
>NW_004797279.1:2337673-2340441 GCF_000002075.1 Aplysia californica | reverse complement strand
GTTACTAGTACCATCCCGCTAGTGCTCAGGTAGGTTACTGTGATTTACCACTTTACGTTTTATCCTGTTTCTCCCAGTTTTCGTCTGTATAACATTTCTATCTTTACCCTCATAAATAAAGCGATCTTGTGTTTATAGAAACAGACCAGTGTGAAGAAGTCTGGATGGGAAGACGTTCAGTTTTGGGGGGTTTCACCGTACCGAAATGTCGACTGTTCTAGTGGCTCGGTGGCATTGTGGACAGGCCTGTATCATGTGTGCCACAAGCCTACTTACCGTTGTTTATGTTGTAAGAAATGTTTGGGTTTTTGTGGGGGTGGGGTCATTTGAGATTGAAAGGCTGTAAAGTGACTTACGTCTACAAATTTGTTGACAAACACTTAAACCAAGGCAAACAGCGTACAGACGAACCGACATAGAATCCAAAAGGCCGAATCACGGATGAAACTATAATATTGAACTATAACAAAGAAGGTAGAGATACGTGAAGAGGAAAAAGCAGGCAAGAAGAGATGATTGAAGAGAAAGGGGCGTTAGGCTTCATGGTTGCTCAGAAATTTAAAAAATCTATTAAAAAAAGAAGCATGCCCTATGTCAAAGATAGATGATGATGACACTAGCAGGAAAAACCCTTTATGTTCTTGCTTTTTTAACTGGAAAAAGATCATATGCGTAAAGGGGTACGAGCATTTGCGTTTGTTTGGCAACTGTCGGGGAAATAGCCCGTGGGGATGAATCTTTTCCCGCGGAGTTTGTCGTCTCGGTGAGAAAAACAAAGACCGCTGTGTGTGAGAAGTGCAGATGGCTTGACCGTGGAAAACAAAGTGGCCTTAACGAATTACCGCTATTTAGAACTCTGGAGAAAACTGAAATCTCTTGTCTTCGTTTCTAAGCGTATGTTGATCACGTTGATGATTTTGTTTTGAATTATTGTTTACACTCGTTTTGAATTATTGCTTCGGTTAATTTATTCTTAATGTACAAAATGGGTAGGGCCCTGTGATATTTTCAAAAAAACTATCAGAGTTCGTGTTTTGGGCTCATATATAATAAAATATGATAAGGGTTTTTGTTAATTCATGGCTAAGTTTCTATGTGAACAAAAGAATACTGTTGTCTGGCACTCACACACACACACACACACACACACACACACACACACACACACACACACACACACACACACACACAAACAAACAGACATACACACACGAACAGGCATACACGCACTTTCTCTCTCACACACATACACAAACATACACACTCACACACACACACACACACACACACACACACACACACACACACACACACACACACACACACACACACACATACTCACACAAGCAAACATTCACACACACAAACACACACAACACACACATACACACGCACACACAGCTTGACAAACTGATGTACAAATACAAATCAAATAATACAAGTACAAGACAACAAACTTGTTCATGCGATCATGATATTATTGTCCCTGAGAATCGAGTCTGTGTGACAAGCAGCGACCTTGTGTGTTCCCCAGGGAGGCTATAGGCCTACAGTTTGTTCTAAGGCTCTTGTGTATTCCCCAGAACGTCCCACACCCTGCACCAGGACTTCTCCCCTCGCCAGACACTGGAGTCCCCTGTTGATCGAGTGAACAAGTACCTGGCTCAAGCCCTCACAGCCAGGAGCATAGAGAGGGAGAAGTCAAACAATGTCAACTTCATAACGCTGCAATTCAAAAACAAAGATAAGGAGAAAGGAGTGAGTTTCTGTCGTCTCTTAAATCTCACAAGCTGATAGCGTTATGGCATAGGATAAACTTATGAAAACGGCTGCATTTTAATTATGTTATCAGATGAACTCGAGAAATATTTATGCGGGAACCTCTTCAGCATCGTTTATTTTACCTTGATCTAACCAACAGGAAAAACAAGGATACTGGTAAAAAAGAAAAAGAGCTGAGGCTTAATGTGATTCAGTTTAAGAAACCAGAACAAATACTTCTGTAACTGCATTATGAGATTTCTTTTAGAGAATAAATGGTCGCAACTCCTTTCACTTTTGTCTCAAAGTCTCTCTCAGATGTAGCATGCCCCTCTCTACTTCGTCCATTATCCCTCTCCCTGTTATTGTTTCATTGTCTAGTTATGTCTGTGTCTATTCATCTAACTTTAATTGATTTATCAGTCTGGGTTTTTTTTAAATCCTCTTGCTGTCTGTTTTTAAATTATGGAATCAAGTGCCCGTCTGGCTCTGCATAGACTTTTATACTTGAGTTTGAGAGTACCCTTACTCTCCTATCCCTTCCTCCTCCCTCCCCATTTTTCACACCCTTCCACTCATCCTTGGTATCTTTGTCTCATTTCCACTCTCACAAACAGAAGAACACAATAACAGGTTCAACTTTGTCAATTTTTTGTTCAGAAAAGCAGTACCATAGCCTGTCCAGTTGTGCCGTCACCCCCACTACACCATGCCACAAAACTCTTAACACAATGGAATTTAATTTTTTTCCTTCATGCACACAGCTGTAATAAGCAGGTCATGTCCATTCGTATATTTTGGTTTTGCTAGTGTAGACGCAAGACTGCTCAAGAAACACAGAAACTGACCTTAATGGTTCTACCTCCTCAATCACCCCAAAGTAGGCAGACGTCTATACTGTCACCTTGGCAAAGACAATAGGACCCCACCCTTCCACCTTTCAACTCCTAAACCGACCACCACCACCCACCCCACCTCCCCATCCCCGTCCCACTTTGAAGTGCCCC
>NW_004797279.1:2297201-2337573 GCF_000002075.1 Aplysia californica | reverse complement strand
CCCGCCTCCTTTTCCCCCTAGGTTAAAATGTAATAAAATTGTCCAAAAACAAGACAGCTTTTTATTAAAGATAAACGTTGACCACTGCTGACAACTGTATTCTCTTCCTGCCCAGTACCAAGACACTGAAGACTTCACGTTCAGCAGCAGCCTCCTGTGTACTCTGGTCATGCTGGTGCTGATCGCCGGCCTGCAGGTGATCATCCTGCCCAGGACGCTCCTACTCCTCATGATGTTCATCCTGGGCTTTGCTTGGCCCTCCATTGTACTCATCTTTATACTCAGTATCAAGCTGAAGGTAAGCAACTCCTTTTTACTTCATTCTTTAAAAATTAAATAAGGCTGTTATGATTGTTTCCCTTTACTCAAAATCAATCAGTCAATCATTGCCTTTCTCACCCTGGTACACGCACAAACACTTTCCTCCATATAGGCAAAGGCTTTTTTGTGCTGTTGTTGTTGCAGTCCTTTTTCTGTTGAGGTTGAGAGATACATGGTAATGAAATCATAATAGCAAGAATAGTTTTATTCGTCAAAGTGTCTGTAACTTTTTTTTTGCAGTCTATTGGTCAATCAGTGACACATGGGGGGTGGGAGGGGGGGAGGGGGGCGAGGCAAGGAGGTAGTGAAAGGAGAGTTGGGAGAATAGATTAAATATCGTACTGTATTTGAGAAATTTTTCAATGAGTCAGAATATGATTGGGAAGCAGAATAACTTCCAGGATGACAAATTCATTATGATATTTCATTATCTGCAGTGCACAAATTTTGACATTCGTAAGTCATCGAAACTACGAGTGTTCATTGCCACTACAACTGTGCTGATACCTTATCTCATGGTGCAGATCAATGTTGTGAGTATTTATATCCTTCTCATATTTTTGTTTTATTTATCTTCAAGTTTCATTTGTCACGTACTGTTTATAATAGCTTGTTATATTCATCATTTTGCATTTAATTGAAAGCACATGATGATGAGATTTTGTGAACTTGAAAACAGTCAAATTTTTGTTTAAAATGGAGTAACTGTGTTTGGCATCTAGAGAGAAGGTGACCGTTTTTTAATCTCTATTATTTCTGACTTTGCTGGTTTCTTGGTCTAATGTAGTTGATCTAATAATGGTGGAGGGTTTTTTTTTTCCTCATGTACTTATAAATAAAAATATTTGACATGAAAGTTCAAATGTTTTGTTAAAATTGTTCCTTTCTCTAAATTCTTTCATGGGTCTCCATTGTCTGATATATAAATGGTACTGCAGTCTGAAATTCTTTTTTGAAAGGACCTATCAATTTGATTTATTGAAATCAGCTTTGCTTTATGACCACTAAATACTGTAATATCAAATATGTCACACACTGTTCTTATAAGCTTATCAGTCATAACTGAAACAGATTTTCCTGATGAAAAGGGTAGACCATTAAGGTTGACATTAACATGTAACTTTATTATCCATAGGCCTAAGTTAAAAGTTTTGTATTGGTGGCACTTGTAATTATGACAAATTGAAAGTTTGTATCATACAAGAGTGCTGGTAGTCAATCAAAATACAATCATAATTAAGATCTTTAAGTTCATTGTTAACACAAAAAAAGTAATTTTTAAGCAGCATTTAAGTTGCTATAAATGTAAACTTTTTTTCCTTCATATTATGTATTTTCTCCCTCAGCTCTGCTGCAGTGGAGGTCATGGCATTACATTTCTGGAAACCTTGAGCCTGATGAACAAAGATGAGCACTTGACCTGCAGTGACCCCAGTTACATCATTGTCAGCGGAATCCTCTGTTTTTTCCTGCTTTCACTCTTCATCAAGATCAACCCACTTCTCAAGATTGTGTTCATGGTCATCATAGCTGCTGGACATATTGTTGTCATGGAACTGACACACAAAACTTTATTTTACAATTTCGATGATATCTTGCGGTAAGGAGGCAAATATTTCTGTTCTCTAACAGCTGAAACTTTCCATTGTGCACCTTTAATACAATGCATATAGATATAATGATTTACGTAACTGAGAACTTAATAAACAAAGGACTACAAAATTTGCAGATAGTGAGTGTACAACAACAGTGGTATACAAGAGAGAAATAGAAGATGGAATGCCTGTCTTCTTTGTATGAGTATGTTTTTATATCACTTGATCATAATTTTTAGAAGGAAAAAATATTTCATTTCAGTTTCTCACATAAGCTGTGACATTTCTATTCCCAGTGCTCTGGTTCCCACCCATGTGCTCGGCATCCTGGCTTTCATTATTTTCCTCCTTGGGTTTACGCTACAGAACAGGGAGCAGGAGTGGACGCTGAGACTGGACTTTTTATGGAAGTCTCAGGTTTGTGAAATTGTATTAAATGGCACTGAAAATATTTTAAATTTAATAGATTTTACAGAGGAAATTTGTTTGTCCAAAAACTTGAATATTATCACCAGCCATCTGTTCAGTTGTATTAAGCCGAAAATCTTAAAAGAACTGGAAAACTTTGTCCTTCTGGTCAAAATCTCCTCTTGAAAAGAGGAGTAATTTGTAAAGCAGTGTGGTAAAACCAAGCACTCCTCAAAACATTGAAATCCAAGAAACTGGCGTTTTTCTGGGCTGTGGGCAATTTTTATTGAATTTTCCCTTTTTGGCTCAACATTTTTTATGTCCTTTTAAAAGCAGATTTCTGTGTCAATGTTACCAAAATCGTTTTTTGAAGGCATAGAATATTTTAATTTCTGGTTTCCACGGACACTCTAAGCTTTGGAAGTCACCAAACTTTGACAGCCATTTTTTCTCTAATTTTACCTCTCACACCCGGTGACTTCATCTCCTTCATTTGCGACTATGTCGACTTCTATTCACGATAGATGGGTTTGTTGGGGTTTTTTTGACAAATGCAAGACAGATAAACAAGCTTTAAAATGATAGTTATAACTCTATATCCCAAAAATTGACGAGAGCCTGATTCCACCACGCTGTGACACATTTTGATTAACAGTTGTTTGAAATGTTGTCAACAATTATGTTGCATTTTTTGGAGTCCTTAAATAATAATACATAAAAGGCTGATGGACCATTAGTTGTTTCACAGTTTATTTCCACATTATGCAATCATATCACCATGAAGATCATTCTACCAGTATCTATGATGAAACGTTTTTAACTGATACAGCCGGCATATAATGCTGACTCCGGACGCTAATGATTTGTGACTGCTTTGTAACCTCGCGAGTAGTCTCACAAAAAGTTAATAAAAAAATATCTAAATTTGATCAACACTATGTGTGGCATTTAGAAAAGTTCAGAATAAAAGATATTCTTCAATTACCAAAAAAAGGGTTGAAATGTAAGTGGTAAAGAAAGAAAAAAGAAGAGAGGAAAATGATGTGAAAAAAGGGAGCAATAGGTAAGAGCCTCCCTGAGTGGCTCTGCATCAAAACACTTGAGACTGTCAGCCGCTGTGAACGGCACTGCGGTTTGAATCAGTTAAGATAAAAGATCATTCTGTTGACAAATGTAGTACAGTTAGAAATATAATATATGCATCATCATGTTATCTTGTACAACCAACATTTATATCTGTATCTCTGATGTGATATATCCTTTTCAGTTTATTCTGGTAAGTCATACTGTTGGTCATATAAGCATTTTTATTATATTTATACTAATTGCATTTTGACATAAAAAGGTCTTCGGTCCTGAAAGTTTTTAACATTCCTCTTTTTATGTTATATTTTTGGTTGATTTCAGTCAATATAAAATATTGATTTTCTTTTAGATACATGATCATGTGGGTTCTTGGCCCCAAACCATCTAGTGAAAGAATCTTTGGACACCAGAGAAAAGTTTTCTAACCCTATGCAACTGTTTGCATGGACGTATGAATTAGGTTTAACAAACGAGAACACCCCTAAAAAGTACATTTACGTGTAGTTTATATTGCCATTAATTGCTATGAATCCTGATTCAGAGTGCATATGAATAAAATAGATCCATGTCCTTTAAAACGATATTTGATTATTGCATAGTAGTTTGTTAGTCAATGTTACCCACTAAGATACTGCCCTTAATTATTGGGACTGACCCTTGTACCCCTTTTTTAGATGTTAAAGCATGGAAGAGGAAAGGGGAAAGGAAGGGGGGGATAGCATTTCAGCATTGTGTTTGTAAAGGTCTTTGAAAGAGTAAGGAAAATGCTGACTCTGTAAACACATTCTCCAGAAGCAGTTTATAACGAATTTGTGAGCGTGAAATTTCCATAAAATATATTTCAGCATAAACAAAATACTGGCGTTGATTTTCTTTAATTCATGGTGTACAAGTGGTCAGATTTCAAGCCCGTTGATAAAAGGGTCACAATGAATGTTATGGAATGTAGATACCACGGTACTAAATTACAACTATTGTCCTGTAGTTGAAGGAGTTTCATAAAAATGTGGGGGGGCTGAATGAACAAGTTACACTTTGTTATGTAGGTTAATAAATTTACAATTGTATGTTAGGATGAAAGGAATATTTCAAGATGCACAATTTGTTCTCGCTATTCACCTTATTCGTCTTTCATTTCTGTTCCTCTAACAGCTATATTCATTTATCATACATGTCTAATTGTGTTCATCTTACTCTCTCTCTCTCTCTCTCTCTCTCTCTCTCTCTCTCTCTCTCTCTCTCTCTAACTCTGTCTCTCTCTCTCTCTCTCTATAACTCTGTCTCTCTGTCTCTCACTCTCTCTCTCTCTCTCTCTCTCCCTCACACACCCACACATATATACACACACACACACACACACACACACACACACACACACACACACACGCACACACACACACACACACACGCACTCAAAGACGCGCCCAAATAATGATAATAATAATAAATGACATTTAGATCTACATATCCCTCAACCCGGGTTAATGTACACAGGCCCCAAGTGCTTTACAATACAATACAACAGTAACATAAAACGTTGAGTTCTGACCAAAAAAAAATCTCCCTAAATATTCATCTTATCAATTTAAATTTAAAATCAGGAAAGACATCAGCTGAAATTTGAATGAGTCACAGGATTTGATCTCTCTTATACTACTTGGCAAAGCTTTCCAGATCTTGGGGCCTTGATATTCAAATGCCATTTCACCCATTATTTTAAGTTTCGTAGATAGTAAAAGAAATTTCTTTTTGTCAGCTAATGACCTTTAACTGTGAGTTGGAATGTACAGTCTCAACAGATTTGATAAATATGATGGTGCATCATCATTCAAGCATTTGTGACACAGAGTGGCCAACTTGTACATAAGCACACACACAAATGCACACAAACACTCATCCGACATATACACCTACATATATATATTATATACACAGAATGTTAAATCATAATGCTTTTATTCAAATTTTGTATGCGCACTAAAGCCACCTGAAAGATATTTATTCTTCTATCTTTAACTTTAATATCTGCCTTGAATTAAAATTTTTAATTCTTAAGAATGTTCTTTCACATTCAAATTCTTTGCATTGCAATATCTAACACATTTTGCATCATCATTTTATTTGAGGTCACATGGCATACCTGACTTTTCTTTTCCCGTTTATCTTATTATTCTACTATTTTTTTTGTTTATCAAGGTAACTGTTCATGATGCATGCAAACTGACACTACAGTAGATAACTCAAGAAACTTAGCTTGCATGAACAACACATATTATTTTTTTTTTTCTTGTTCAATACTGTTTGATCAGGTACATTGTCAGGAACAACCCGTCTGTCTGTCTGTCTGTCTGTCTGTCTGTCTGTCTGTTTGTCTGTCTGTCTGTCTGTCTGTCTGTCTGTCTGTCTGTCTGTCTGTCTGTCTGTCTGTCTGTCTGTCTGTCTCTTGCTCTCTCTCTCTCTCTCTCCCCCCTCTCTCTCTCTCTCTCTCTCTGTGTCAGTCATATTTGTCAGTCATATTTGTGAATATGTTTGTGTATGTGTTTGTGTATTGGTGAGAGAGAGAGAGAGAGAGAGAGAGAGAGAGAGAGAGAGAGAGAGAGAGAGAGAGAGAGAGAGAGAGAGAGAGAGAGAGAGAGAGAGAGAGAGAGAGAGAGAGAGAGAGAAAGAAAAAAGAGAGAAGAGAGAAAGAGAGGGGGGAGAGGGAAGCCCTTCTTTTCTTTGCCTAATGAACGTTAACCTAAAGCTGACTCTCTAGAAAAAAAGAAATAGTCCATAACTTGTTCGGCGTGTAGCAGCTGTCTATTGGAATGTGAAATTGTACTCATGTTATCTTCCTACGCTTCTTACCTCAAACAAGCTTACATATTATGTTTATATCCTTAGACTATGTATGACATAGTGTTGCTGTTATCTATCATTTTATGAGTGATATTCCAAAGGAAATATGATACAGATATGCCTGATCCAGGGACATGATTTTGGTACGCTGTATTTTTCAGCAGATGCAATGTATTTCTTTTTTTTATTTTTAGGAAAAAGAAAGTACCGTAATTCAGTATGCTTTGTAAAGGATTCATCCCTCTCTGTCATTTATACAGTTTATATCCTTTGCAGGGATTTATATAACTCTATGTCCCCATTTTTCAAAAATCGTAAGATGTTTATCACTGGAACATGGATTTGATACACATTGTTTAAGGCCATTGAGCTTTGAAGAAATTTTAAAAGCTGATCAAATACAAAATTTTTAATTTGTTTGTCATGGTATATTGCTATGAAAAGGGCCATGCCAAAGGCCTTGTAGGGTGCCTTACTCAAATTTTGCATTTGTATAATTTCTGTAGTCTTTCCCCTTTTCTCTATAGGCAGCGGAGGAAAAGGCAGGAATGCAGGAATTACAGAGGCAGAACTCTAGAATCCTGTGCAATCTCCTACCAGAGCATGTGGCCAACCATTTTCTACATTTGCAGACCAATAGTCATATGGTAAGACATACTCCATCTTAAGTTGAAGACTATCTAAATCTAGTGAGACTACTTAGTTTTAAGAATTAACTGCTTTTGTGTAAAAGAAAAAGAGATATAAAAAAGAAATTTTAATTTCTTGATTTCATTACAAATAGGAATAATTAATGAGGGAAAAAGGAAATATACTGTCAATGCATAAAATAAACTAAATTAAAGAAAGTGACAGAGAATCAAGCAATGAAATCTTCCATATGTACAAGTATATTGCCTGAAACATTTTGGTTTAATAATGGTTTACCAACAGTATCTTCCTTGTTTCTAACAAATTCATTAGTAAGAACCCAGTGTGTTTTTGGGGAGGTTTTGTAATAAATCATCTAACATTTTTTTCACAACTTTTTGCATGTTCAGGAGCTGTACAGCCAGCAGTACAATAAGGTGGCCGTGTTCTTTGCTTCCATTCCCAACTTCTCTGACTTCTATGTAGAGCTTGCAGCAAACAATCAAGGCGTAGAATGCTTGAGAGTTTTGAATGAGATTATTGCAGATTTTGATGAGGTAAGATCATATATTTTTGATACATGTATATTTTCTGTGTAATTTGGAAGTTTTTAATTCTCTGACCAAAAAAACCCAACTATTTGAAATATTCTAATTAAAGCAGTTAAAGAAGGTTTGGATGCTTTACGGGTTAATTATGAAATTTCTTAATGGAGAAATATGTTGACATAATGACAGATATACAGTACCTTACGGGGAGGAAACATATAACTAAAGAATGAAATTAAAGAGAAGGAAGTGATCAGTGAATGCCTCAACCACCTGCTCAGCTTTACTCAAATGACTGAAACAAATGGAGACATTGGCAATTTCAATCAGCCTTTTTTTTTGGCATTGTCCATTAAATCAAAAATCTTGTCGTGAAAGCTTACAGTAGAGTACTTTTATGAAGAGATTTTTCAGATTTTTGCATTGATGCATTGGTAACATTATCTCTAATGTTATTCTATGTCGTGTCCTTTTTCCTGCCCTGATAATTTGCTTTTCTCGTGATGGATGCAGCTCCTAGACATCCCATACTTCTATGGTGTGGAGAAAATCAAGACAATCGGGAGCTGCTACATGGCAGCAACAGGGCTCAAACCTACACATCTAGTCAAGGTCAGTATGTTTACTAAAAAACTCAATCTTGAAAACCCCACAGTTGCATCAACTTCTACATTATACTGAGCAATAAGTCTAAAACTTCGGAAATTGTATGTGCCTTTTGCTTCTGCCCAAAGTATGTTGCTAGTAAAGTTCTTTTTTATTCTTTTTGTATTTCAAAATGACAAATATCAGTGTAGACTCCACAAAAGGACATCATCGTAAAGGCTATTCTATTTTCTTTGGATGAAAAAATCGTATACTCTAACTCTAACAGCCACAGCCCTTTTCTAAAAAGTAGTTTATTGTTAATGGGCTTGCTTTGCCCTTTTTGTGTTATGATGCATGCAGCCTCATTGAATGCTCAGTATACTTTTGACACTCTCAGCTTAGCAAGAATCAAAATGAGCTGTTTTTCACGGAAACTATCTGAGTGTTTCAAGATTGATATTAAAAGTTTTCCCAGACAAATATTTTTGACCGATATATTTACACTACACGAACTCTTGTGTTTTGTGTTTGGTCATTTCTTGGTGCCTGTGATTTCAGACTTTAATTTGGTTTTATACTCATAATAGAGAGACTCGGATCGGTATGGTTCAAATAGATACACATCCGTCAGAACAAGAGAGAGGAAGGAAGAGATAGGAAGGAAGGGGGAAGAAAATAAATGTGATAGACAGCCACTTTATGTATGCTTTTACTATTATTGTTATTTGCACCCGGTTGATTATCAATATCAGGCCTTTCATGCAGCTTGTCTTCCTTTTAGATAAATTTGCATTTCTTCTGCTACTGTGAACCAAGGTTATTGCTGACAAAGCACTTTAAAAAAAAAAGTTTTAGAGTTTAGTACTTTTCAAAACTGAACTAATTTTTTTAAACAATAGTTATAACCAGAAGGAATATTCACATAGATCTATAACTTTGAATGTTTTTGATATGTCATTTGTGATTGTTTCCAGGGAAGAGAAGACTCAATCACCTTCTACTTGACCATGCTGGTTGACTTTGTCATGTCCATGAAAGAGAAGCTAAAAAATATCAATGAGAATTCCTACAACAACTTTGAGCTTCGTGTTGGTAAGTTTATCTTTTCAAGATTCTCTCACTCTCTGCTTTCTTTGAACGATATAATATGTGTCATGACGCGGAGGCATCAGGCGCTCATCAATTTTTAGCATATGGAGTTATTTGCATCATCTGAAAGCTGATTTATTTGCCTTGCTTCCAATGAAATAAATATCCACCAATCTTGAAAAGGACTCCAGATACTTGCGAATGAAGGAAGTGAGAGCGCCTGGTTTCAGTTGTGAAATTAACGAGAAAGTGGCCGCCAAAATTTGGTAACTCCAATAGCTAAAGAGTCCTTGAAAACAGAAAAATGACATAATTTGTACCTTTAGTCAATGTTTTTCAGTAAAATTCACGTGGAAAAGTGTATAAAGTATATGGACATAAAAGAGGTTTAGCCAAAAAAATAAAAATTCGATGAGAATTTCCAAACTGGCAGAAAAGTGCCTGTTTCTCCGATTTCTGTATTTTGACAAGCGCTTGATTTCACCACGCTGCCTCACGTATAAACAATATTTTCATATTTTTTACAACTCTAATATTAAAAGTAGAATTCATTAGTTGCTCAGTTTTGTTGTAATATCAGCAAAGAACCATTGAATTTCATCTCTTTAAAACTTTCTTTTATGTTAGCCTCATGGTAGACAAATAATGGCATGCAACCTCCGTTTTAGCCCTTGGTATTGGTATCAAAGATGACCCACTTGTGTACTTCCCTCCATGATAAACTTGGTATGCTACAGGCATCAATGTGGGTCCTGTGGTGGCTGGTGTGATCGGGGCAAGGAAGCCTCAGTACGACATCTGGGGCAACACTGTGAATGTGGCAAGCCGTATGGAGAGCACTGGAGTCTCCAGCAAGATACAGGTAAATACAACTCCCTGAACGATCAGTGTCTGATCTTATTATAGTGAGTGGTTAGAGGGCACCACTGCCGGGTCCCACTTTTTTTTATCCCCCCCTCCCCCGTTGTTTATCTTTCTGTCTATCTTTGTTTTCCTCCTCAGTCAATCACTATTGTGTTGATGTGCTTCTCATTATGTTAACTAATTAACTAAATCTCTGCACTTATGTTAACTTTTATTCCCATTGACAATAGCCTTGACCCCCTTGATCTACTGTTATGTAAAGCTTACAAGCTTCACATACGTACAAAATATATTATCAATGATATTGCTGTATAATTAATTATTTCTAAGAGGAGAGCACAGGTCGATGAAGTGTTACCTTCATGTAAGCACTACTTAGTACAGGCTAAACACTATTTCCATCAAAAGACTTGCTGCTTTGATTAAGCATGGTAATTCCCTTTTTTCAGTCTTCTTTTTTTGTTTACTTGCATGCTACAGTTATGTCACACATAATGTCTTTCAAGTTGAAACTTGCAACCCTGAAGGTTATTTATGCTTCACGCAAGCCTCAGTGTGGGGGGCCTTTGTGATATTTTGACCTCTATAAACTTGCATGAGGTTATATATTATCTTTGTGAATGAGAAAAGCGCAGGTGCATTTCCATGATTTTCTAATTTATATGTTGTCATAAAAATATTTCAGGTGACAGAGGAAGTGTATGCAGTCTTGAAAAGTGTGTTCACTTTTGAATGCAGAGGAAAGGTGCCTGTGAAAGGAAAAGGTGACATGATAACCTACTTTTTGAGGGAACGTCGGAGACCACGAGACCCAAGCTGCATCTTTCCGCCACCAACCCCACCTGAAAGCCCAATGGTGAATGGATCATCTTCAACACGCAGGTAGAAATATCAGCACTACATTGAGAAATAACCTCAGAACTTTTTTTTTCTTTTTGCTAGTCTGTCTGTACTTTCGTAAAGTATAGGCCTATAAAAATAAATAACTAACAGAGCTCAGATATCAAGAGCTTCAGCACGCTGTATATCATTGAAAATTCTGCTATTCTTTGACCTAAAAAGATCATTTGAAGGCACAGCCAGGGTGGTTCATTGCATCTTATCATTACTACATACATTGTCCCTTTAATAGAACTGTTGTAAATTATTTCTATCGTATCCATTCTTTTGAAATTTGTACCAGGTCTATTGTTCTTTCTTTCAAATACTTTTTGATTTTGTTCCACCCCAAATTCTATTTATAGTTTATATAACAAGATACTTAAAAAATTTTGTTCCAGGTCTGCTGAGAGTTTACCCTTGACTGCACCCAGCGCTGCAGCTGTCACACCCGACCCATCAAGTAAGAGAGCCTCAGAGTGTTCATCTATCACAGACCATCAACCTCACAGCTCCAGCATGGATCGACGTCATCAGGCTTCCACCTTGGAGCGCCAGCAGAAAGGAGCCAATACCCCAACCCCCACAGGCAGCCTAAACAAGCGACGGCAAAATTCTCTGGACAGTCCCAGCATGCATAGAAATCCTTTAAGAAAGCTGAGTGGGTCATCTACAGGTCATGGTGCAAATGGAGAGGGTCACCGTAGCAACAGCCCTGAGCTGCCAGCTGTGCATTTCTTCAATGCCAAAATGCAACAGCCCCGGCCAGCATCTATCCAGGTGCAAAACGCAATGTTTGACAGTTTGAAGTCACACCCTGTGGGTACAAGTCCAGTAAGTCCAACAAGCCCAAAGTCCACCGTGTCGGAGGGTGCCCGAGCTGTGAAGACGATGGCTAGCCCCACGACAACCCGCAGCCATATGGCCTCTGTGCAGCCACTGAGGAAAACGCACTCTGAGCCAATCTGCAAACCCCCACCTACCCCTGGGTCATACAGCTCACATTTCTCCAGGCAAAGCCAGTCTCCTGTTTATCGCTGTATATCACCACCTCTGAAATCACAACTGAAAAAAGTGTCAGAAGATGAAGTATTGGAAGATCCTGTATTCTTCAACTCAGTAGATTCAACAAGTCCTGGGAATGAATACCAGCATGCGAAAACCATACCACAGGGTGACAGGCGATATAATGCAATGGAAGAAAATATTTATGATTCGTTATCAGACTGCATCAGCCGACCTCCACCCCCTCCTCCTGCTCCCCCATCCTGTGGGAACTCACCAACAAACAGTGAAGATAAGTTTGTGACAGGGACTTACAGAGAGCCAATAGACAGGTGCCACTCAGCAACACCATCCCAAAGAAGTAACGCATCCTCTGACAAGACAGTCATTATTAGAGATGATGTATCAGAGAGGTCACAGCAACGGGATCAATCGAAGCAGAATTCAAAGGTGCTGGTTGACATTCGGAGGTCATCGTCATCAGGCTCCAAAGAGAGCAATAGCACATCCTCAGCATCCACTGTGACCCCAACCATGGGTTTAGTAGCCAGCATTGATGGTAAGAACATGTCCTTACTTCCCGTGGCAGGGGATGGGGCAAGAAGATTACCATCGGCAGAGAAAGGAAATGTTGACCGTCGAGCTGTGGTAAGCTCTATAGATTCAGACTTAAAGCCAGCTAACTTTATGAGGAATGGCCTGAACAATTTTTCTGGAGACAATGGCCATCAACATCACAACCACAGAGAATTTAGAAAATCGTACCCTTCTGTGCCTCTTCACAAGCCTCCATATCTTTCTCCTCCCAGACAGAGAAAGGAAGCTTTTAACATGAACTTTGTGTCTGATGATGAAAAAGATTCAGTCTCATCACGGCCATACAGTGACCATTCTTCCATTGTGTTCCTCAATCCCATTGAACTGAAACCTTCAAAGAATGCATTGATTCGTCAGCTCCCATTCCAAGAAGGAAAGCAAAATGTGCTGAGCTATGTGTTCACCTCTCCTTACAGCACGCTGGACAGATTTAAATCTCGCTCGAGCGATACAATCAACAGTATACCACGCTGTCCACCAACTCCCAAATTCCCAATACCTGAAGCTTCACCCTCTCTGACACAGCTGCTTCAGGAGCTGACAGATGAGACAGATCCAACTTTAGATTATTTCGAGCGTTTGCGAGGTCAGCTAGGCCCATCTGATGGAGTTGATGATATCCCACCACGCTCTCCAGAGAGCAAAGCTCGTGCTCGACGTTCACGCATCACAGATGGCAATGACAACAAAGTAATGGCACCATCCCCTCGATCCAACACAAAGCCATCTTCTCAACGGTTGTCAATCAACCCGTTTCAAATCAAACGACGTCAGGCTCATGGCATCCCACCCCGCCACTGTCGCAGTCTGGACTACATTCCGAGTGATCGCGATGACAACATGACATCATCACCCGTATCTTCCGCTTGTGGCAGCCCAGGTACTCGACACGCTTACCTGATGCCCCTCATTTTTGGAGCCCAGAGTGCGGCATCTCGAGCGGAGCACACCAGCTTGTCCTCACTAGCCAGCAGCAGCGAAATGTCCCGCTCTGACCCTCATGTCAACGCCGACTCCGGCTCTGCTGCGTATGAGTCAGAATACGACAACTACAGACCTGGCATGACCAGTGACGAGGACTTTTTTGTCCCAGACCCCATCAGCGATGTGGACATGGAAATGTTTGATGACGTCAATGTAGACAATGTGACAGTTAGTGACAGTTTCAGTCTGGATATGCCGGTTCCCAGATTTCAGAAAAAGATCACAGAGGTATAACTTCTGGCAACTCTTGTACAAACTTGTTTCATTATGCAATCAACATATAAGTTATGGTCATGCCAGGAGTGAATGTTGCAGGATTATCCCAAGGGTACTAGAGCAGTCAAAGCTAATTTTGACTGCACATGATTCTGGGAAATATAAATAGCACTTCTCACAATCACAAGCATATTTTATATATATATATATATATATATATATATATATATATATGTTATATACTTAGAAATATATATATATATATGTTATATCAATTTTATGTATAGCAATATCCTTGGGGAAAAGTTTGCAAATGACATAAGTTAAAACCAAGCTGTTTTGGATTATTTTCTTGTAAAGACAGATTTTTCTTTGTTTTATTAGGCGCCTTGGGAGGCACTTTCAAGTTTCTCATGATGTGCATGCTGAGAGGGCTTGTGAACTCCTGCATATTTGTCTAGCATATGAATATCTGAGTCAAAAGACTTTGTCATGCTGAATGTTTTCACATTTCATTCAAATTTGATTACGCATTTGAAGTAATATATTCTTCAACTCTATGATGTGCAGTGGCTACTTTTAGCATTTTCTGTCAAGGATTTCAACATAGTGTAACTTTTCGTCACAAACCATGTACCTACACCCTTCTTTCAAGGTAGTTACGAGGTTTGAGATTAAAGACCAACAATCTGAATAGCTTTTCTGGCATGACTGTTCACAAACTTTTCTCTTAAATTTAAATTTGTTCTTAGATGCAATATTGTACATTTAATAGAAATTATTGCCTTCAGTACAGTGTTGTTCTTCATTTATTATCCTGCGTCTGATATTCTGCTTTTTCACCGTCTTCAACACATACAAAACTGTCTGTGGTCTTTCTACTTTAAAGTCAGGCGAACGGCTATCTTCTACTTACTGCTAGTTCAGAGTTAAAGAACAACTGAGCAATGTATGAATGATCAGTTCTCATTACCAAAATATTTTCTGGACTTCTTGCTGCTTCACTTGAATAAGTGCCTACAAACAGGGACTCTCATTACTCTCAATTCTATACTCACAGAACAGTAATAAAAAAATTCTCAAGACCAAGCCTCTCCAAAAGCAAAAAAGTGGCTACCCAGGCCAAAGCCTGTTTATTGGTAACTTTCGACTGTTTTCTCCTTTCATTTCACATCTTGGGTTTTCCCCAGCACAGAGATGAAAACACTATGAAGAAAAAATTCTTAATATTTTAGACCCCATGAACATGTGCATCCAGGGACTTCGTATGTACACATTATTTTCAAGGTCTTGAACATCAAGCTCTCACTGGCAAAATTAAAGGCAAATGAGAAAGGGGCAGGCCCAGAACACCTACCTTGGGAACCAAAACAAATGGGTAATGGGGGAAAATCAGGGTAATGTAGCTCTTTAAGAGCTACGGAGCAAAGGAATGAAAGGAGAACTATGATCGCCGATGTCTGCTGCAGATCTGGCACTGGATGATGATGGTGATGATTTTCAAGGTAGACACACATTGGAAGAATATGAAAGAACAGTTGAAATTGTCCAAGATGGCCACTTATTGTTGAGGAGAAAAGTGGTTGTCTTTGGAGGACGTCTTGGACAATGTCATTATAATAAAAAGAAAATGCAAGGGGGCAAGTGGGAAGTGGTTGTACTATGTACATGTGATTGTCTTGGACAAGTGGCTGTCTAAGCGGGTTTGATGTACATGTAAGAGTAGTACTATCTCCCCTAAAGAGATTTCAACATTTTCAACCACCTGTCCATAATACTTTTGTGGTGACCTTATTTAGGCCACACTGTGGCCTAAATAAGCTAAACCCCCCTCCCTTACCTTATTTAGGCCACACTGAGGCCCAAATAAGCTAAACCCCCCTCCCTTACCTTATTTAGGCCATATGTGGCCTAAATAAGCACTCCCAATACTTTTTTGGTGACAAACATTAGAAAGCTATGATACAGGTTTTTATCAAAATTAAATGAGGTTATGTGCTTATTGAGTCAGACAACGGACCTAAATTTTAGGTAAACTGAAACAAGGGTAAGAGCAAACATTTAACAATAATAAGGAGATGCTACATCCCCCCTCACCTCCACTCCCTCTTCCCCCAAAGGAACTACTTCATCGCTCCTGTCACTGCATCTCTAGCCCTTGACATCACAAGTGCTCAAACTGGTAGCACACATCACACATTTATTATTTAATCCTTTTCAGCCCACATCTCCTGAGTGTAGAGGATCTGGATATCTATGCCCCTTTCTGTTTACTGCAGGAACAATACCACTGCACATTGAGGTTTGCTTTTGGTGTCAAGAAGAATAAGGTCATGCTCGGGCAGGCCGGTGCTCAGATCTATTGTGTTAATTAATAAACCAGTTTTTGAAAGCGTGAGCCTCAGACTTCTCGAATTAGATGCTGGTACATTTGATGTCTGCTGGTGACTGCAATGATGGAGACAAAGAGTCCTCAAGCTTCCATCATTGGTGTTCCACATACTACAGTGCAGTAAAACATTTGTGGTGCAACTTATTCTCAAATATTTCTAAACCTTATCCGTTCACCCTTGGGTATTTTTGTACCACCGGGGTTGTATTCTTCACGTTTTAGAATACTTCTAGTACGAGGGTCTCTTTGAAACTTTGAGTATTTCTCAAAAAATCATTTTCACAGACTATATGCAAAGCGTACTGATCAGATTGACGAGTAAATTTCTTCTTCGGAAAGTGGTGGCACAGAGTTCCCCACGTCGTGTGGATACGATAGTAAAACATGACGTACGGATAGGGTTTAACAGGTGAATCAATGTCACATATACTTTGCACAGCTGTTTGTATCAATTTGTCTTGACTTAGTCATATTTTTCCACAATAACTGAGGGTAGATTAAAAAACTTTTATTCACATCCCACTTCTCACACACATTTTGCTGACGTAAATGGCACATGTCACTGCTCACTAATGACACTTTTAGTGGTGAAACTTTAGTCCAAGCATAAATGTAATCTCCTGTTAAATGACAAGTGAAATTATAAAGAAATTCTTCTCTCCTACTCTGTAATTAGTCTGATGAGGAGCAGCAAGATGGTGAGGCAGAATCGTAGATGGGTATTGAAATACAAAAGTGCTTTGGTCAGATGTGGTTATTCTTGACTTTATTAGGTACCATTAAGAATAAGAATGTGTGATTCTTCAATCTTCACAGATTATCACAAATAACTCTCAATATAAGTATATAACTTATGAGTAAAAGCGATTCACTTGGTACCAGTGTGTTTTGGTTTCAAAATTAAAATGTAATCATCCGTGGTTGCAAATATGGAGTCGAAAAAACTTCACAAATTTCGTACTGCACGTTTAACTATTACCAAAAAATTAATTTGATAGTGAACACGTTATTTGCACTAAATGTTCTCAAAACATGTTCAATTAGCATAGTGTTGTGAATAGAAGAAAGGACAGATATGCTTTTAAACATGCTATTGTCCCAGCTTATAGGATATAAATCTTTTAAAATTTTATCTTCAGGAACCACCCAGTGGGATTTTTTTTTGTATTTGCGAAGGAATTTTGTAGAATATAGCGAACAGGTGATTACTAAAATATCGATCTGTTGAGACAAATGAAACATAAGTGCAAAAGTTGGAGGGTCTATGTTCAATAGTTGAGGAGATATTTAGTTGCGCCACAAATTTTTTACCGCCCTATAACTGCTTCATAGGTCAACTTGACACCCCGATTCCCAGTACCACAACCTAGTTCTCTAGGGTGGCTAAAGAAGTTGACTATGTAAGGACTCATTGTAATCAAAGAACCCTACTGCAAACCCTTTGATGTGTTGAAAAGGAAAGTCTTTAACCAGAGAGACCACTGAGCTTTTAGTTTTGACGAAAAACCCGCAATTAACTCACACTGACTCACAGAACTTCTTTGTCAACAGGGAACCTTTATTATTGTGACAACAATGCAGTCATTCCAATATGATGTATTCATTCTATTTCTTGGACAATCATAATCATGTGTAGGGATCAGATGAGATTAAATACAATATACAGCTGCTACAGAACTAACAAGAAAGTTAGTACATATGGCTGCTAAGGAACTGACCAGACATTCAACTGTGATGAATAACATGGTGATGATGGGAATCCTGCGACAGCATTGACACAAGCTCTGTCAACAACCTCCGACACAAACAACAAGACACTCCTCCTCTCACTAGCACAGTCTTAACTCACAGTATGAGGTAATCCTCACTCACATTACAAAAGTTACAACCCTACCTAACATAACACAACAGACTGAAGTCACATTCACACTGAGGCTTCGAAGACCATCCATGAGGCACTAACAACATTGGAACACATTTGCCACAGGAAAAAAACGCCAAGCGCAACATGAAAAAATTGAATCTTATAAATTCATAGAAAACAATGGGATTGTAAAACATCAAACAACGCAACAAATTTGGGAAATTCAGTAGATGGATTTACTTGCACTATTGGTAACTTGTTGATAACATTTGAGATTTAACTCTTTCACTGTCAGCTGTATAGTATAGCACTTCAATAAAAAAAATCATTTCCCAATTTCGACGACCAGAAAGTACCGGTATATCATACTTTTAGCATCTATCCGAGCCACACACCCAAGCACTCCAACGGTTGACAAATGACATTGAGCAAGAACATATAACCGGCATCTTTAGCAAAATGATATGCACCTATTACTGCTGTGGAGAATTGTTACTGAATGACACGCAAGTTTCACTGTTGTTTTGCTTTTGGGACACATAAGACACTGGTCTTTATCATCTGTGCAGTAGACGACCTAGGGGAGCTATACAGACCTGCAAGATTCCCAAAATGTTTAAGATGACCACCACAAAAACCCATAACATCAGGTCCATCAAGACAGACATGATAGAAAGTCACACAAGATTGATTAAGGTCTTGATTAAAGAACATCTAATAATTACAGAATACCAAAAATATCCTGAAGAATGGCACCCCCTAAGCATCAAGACTCACAGATCTGACTGCCCAAGATATTCTCAATAAAGGCAATCTCTAATGTATTTTACAAATGCTGACAAAATTGATTACAGTTATGGAAAAAATGCAGTCTTACAAAGTCATTCTTAACATTTGAACTTCATTTTCTTTCAATAAAAGCTGTCTTCAGTACAGTCAGACACATAGTAGGCTACATGTATAATTAATATATATCCCTCACTATTTACAAGACAAAAATGCAGAGTTGAACTAATACCTGAAAAGAACTTTCAGTTAAACATTCTGGAAGACTAGGTTCAGTCTATGTAAGTCATGCACAACTAAAACCAATTAAGCCAGAAAAGAGCTAAAAGAAAATGTCAACATTCCACAAGAAAATAAGTTAGCGCCTCATAATCAAAGGCTGCAAGGGACTTCTTTCTTTTGTTTGAGTAAAGCGCGGAACAAATAAAATTTAAGGAAGTCTTACACAGGATGAAAAAGAAAAAATTCCAAGATTTATGCATTAAGAGTCTGTAGCCAAGCCAACAGACAAAATGGAATGCAGAGGCAGACTCCACCTCCAGCGCAACTTGGTGGCAAGTCAATTTCGTGTGAAAATGCAAACACTTTAAAAAATCTCAACCCAGAGGCCCTAAACGAGATACTGTGAGAAGATGGCCAAAGTTTCAAAGACAAAAAAAGAGAAACGGCAAGAACTTGCAAAAGACGGAACATACTCTTTTAGGAATATAGTACGAAGATCAGCATCAGAAAGACTGAGACAATAAAGGTTGGCAGTACACTTGGCAACCTCAACTTCAGCATAACTTCACTAAAGCAAGTCGCTGAGTATCTCGGTAGCATCTGCACAGAAGACGGACATCATCTCGACAAAGAGATCAAGACAAACATCCAGAAAGCCATCAGCATCATCTACCAACTAGCCTCACTCGTCACACATTCCAACATCACCAGTCAGACTTAAGTCAAATCTTCACACCAGAGTCAGACAGTGGCGATCATAAAAAGCCTGAAAAACAAGATTATCCCCTGACTGCATGATGCAATTTTTTAAAGAAAAATTGTCAAAAAGACCTGACCTGACATCATCAAACAAGATCAGAAAAACCAGGAGTGCAACACAAAAGCACTACTACATCCAACGGTGGAAAACTGAATAGTATAGACATCTGATTCATAAGGCATACAACAAGAAGATGAAGAGGGTGTGAGAGTAAAACCCAAAGAATACCAGAAACAAGGGCTAGAAAGAGACCCTGAGGACCTTAAGCATCCCACTGCATCAGGCCTTCCAACATTTACAGACTGCCAGTGTTCTCTCAACTCAACAGCACAAGATGGTGCAAGATGAAGGATGGTAAATAAAGTCAAGTCAAATAAAGTAAGCAAGCATCTGGCCAAAGAAAGTTCAACGTCTATATTCAAGAGCCAACACCAGGACAGTGGGCAGGTGAGGTGCTCATGTACCAATATATCGCCACAATGTTAAAGTTAAAGACTCCAAACATGGCGCGATCAAACTAGGGAATTCATTATGTATAAAGATAAAATGTTTTACCAATTCAGCAGCCATAATACAGTGTCAAAGATTTTCATCTCATTTTAAAGTACTTGCATATATAAAAAGACAGGGTTACACATGAAATATGGCTTATAAAAGTAAATTACGGACATCACTCGCCTCCATGCCCAATTTATCTTTTTAAAATCTTCATTCAGGAATGGCTGTCTTTTTTATCAATTCAACCATGTCCCTTTTTTCTGATAACATGTGTCACTGTGGTAGTAATTGAAATACGATATGACAAATATACTGAAAACATATATGTCTAGCACACAACAGAATAGCACTCACTGACACCCAACAGGAATCAACACTTTAAAAATTCAAACTTCATCCAAAACAAAATACATGATTAAATAAAAATTCCACTGGCTTCAATAATATATAGCGGCACTGAAGAAAAGAATACCTTCTGTTTTAAGCATCTAAAGATCTTACACACATTGGTTTTCAAGCTTCAGAATATCTAATATGTGGCACTTCAGGAATATTCATATGAAAAACAAAGTACAATGTTTGGAAACAGGTAATACGGTCGACTACAGATGAGTTTATGTCATCAAGGGAGTGAAAGAACTCAAGAGAAGTTCAACTTAACCGTTGGGACCCAAGAAAAAGATCAATTTAACTGAAGATCAACTCAAGTGAGTTCAACACAAACCCCCTGTATATTCCTTTAACATGAGAATTTAAATCATAAAGGTAGAAAGAAGGAAAGGTTTGCTGTTCAATGAGAAACTCCCCAAAACAATAAGCCTAAAACACGCACACAAACAATACAGTGCTTTGCAAACATTATACAGACATAAAATTCAATAATAAAAAAACAGAAAATGCTTCCAAAGTCAAATGAATAAATAGGAGTAAACCAACATGCTCTTAAAATTGGTTCAGAAAATGTAAACCCCATCGTCATTAGTAAATCAACAGGTGTATAGCTTATATCCTGGTACTCCTGTACCAAGCAAAACTTTCACCCACATTTTGAAGATATGGAGAAGAAAGTACAGAATGAGAGTGCAGCTATCTCCTTTTGTTGTTTCTACGAGACAAAACTTCCCACTTCTTACATTCATATTCTCATAGTAAGGTCACTTCTGTGAGCAACTATTCTTTCTTTCGTTCCAAACTTCAGCTGTACTATCATACATACTATTACTATCATGTTCTAAAGCAACAAAGCTTTGCCATATCTAATCAATTAAAAGATGCTGTTCTGCAGATGATCTCAACTCTGCTCAAAACTACATAATAATACCTGAGCTTTAAAAGTTTTGGCTCCTTCACTCCCAAAGTCTTTGGCTTATTTTCATTTTAAAAAACAGTACACGCATACAGTACAGCAATAAATTATTTCTTTCTGTAGTTTACCAAACTGCAAAGGTAGCTGAAGACAGTAAAGTTTTGACAACAAATCTCATTGAAAGAATAAAACAACGCAGTCTCATCTCAAAAGAATTGAAGAACCCAAGTGTAAAACTTTACACATGAAGTCATTGCACTCACAGTTGAACAGTTCCTTTCGACACAACACCCTATCGGTCAGTGGCATAAATAATGAGTGAGTTTTAATATTACAAACTTCATTGATTGATTGATGTTTAAAAAGAAATATACATCAAACATTGTAGCTATCTAACTGTGTAGCAGATATTTTGAGTTTCCAAAAGTGTTTTACTGCTGCAAAACACACGTGAAGACATAAAACCTTCTGACAGTTACTGTTTTGATAATCAGAGTACGGCAATTGTTTATGTAGTAATGATAGGATGCTGAAAAAAGCCTATGACAAAATGTAATGGAAATCAGAATCACACTATTTACTACTACGACTTATCAAAATAATACTATTCTCAACAGCAACACATCATTATGTAAAACATCAGGTGAACATGGCAAGCAGAAAAACCCCCCACTAACCTAGTCAGATATCAAAAGATATCTGTCCTCTGACAATGTTTAAACTGATGGGTGATGGCAAAAATTGAATTTAAGGAGAAAAAATTAAAATCCTGTAACTTATATACTGCAATTGAAAGACAGTACATCATAGGCATACTTCTAGCTTTCATTGCAAACTGCTGACTATATCTGAGCTTACTCTATCCTCTCAGATAAATAGACTAAATACTGAACGAAAGATCTCAACACTGCACTTCAGAAACACAAAAAGTATGAGTAAAATATTAATCTCTTTCACACCGAGTTACAACAAAAATGGAGAAAGTGGGGCAGGCTGGTTACACAGGTCTGGGAGATACATACCTATGTGCGTGATAAAAAAATTTAGCAGAGCTACAGAAACAGAATGAAACAGTCTCTACAGCCAAAGAAACCATATTGTGATGTTTTGAAATCTCCAGCACAAACATGAAGGCCTACATGAGAGAACCTCAAAGCACATACAGCCTCTATCCGGCATTCACAGCTTGAATAATAGTGCAGTATAATATAGAACACACGAGCGACTTCTTTGATATGCAAGGAGAACAAATACTTTCAATATGCATACACACAATGTTAATGTAATAGTGTCGGTGACACACTCCTTGTAAGTTTTATAAGGCTTCATTCTACAGCATTTTCATACTCATTTGACTGCAGTTAAGATAGCTGTACTCTCAAATTACTGCTGGTGTTTCCACAACCTTCATAACCATTCTGAGCTACAGCTTAGCTAATGCTTCTTTTTTTAAAAACTGACTTACCTACGCCACTTTAGTCAATGCAAAAATATAAACTTTGAAATTCATACACAAATGGGAAAAATGGGCAATTCAATTCTTAGGCTTGTAAGAACACACCTCCAGCCTTAGTAAAATCTTTTTCTGGAATTTTCTTGTTGTTTCTGGAAAATAATAATGCCAACCATGAAACAAACACCAACTCCAATAACAAGGAGGATGATGATTACAAGCAGTTTCCAACCAGTCAGGTTACCAAGGAGATATGACCCCTTGTTATCATCAACACGATCTGAAAAATACAAGATAGATATACAATAATTATTATCATAAAGTAAAATACAAAGACATCTAGTTATATCAAGACTCGTCATTACGGCAGTAAACATTCAACTTTATGATCCTAAAATACAGAGAGGGAAATAAAGCACTCCCAAAAAATTCTAAAACTCCCCACACAGATCAAATGCTTTGATTCCTTTAAACCATGCAAAAAACAAAGTATATTTCCCCCTTCAGATTTGAACGGACATTTTTTACTGAATTTGAAAAGAAAGGGTTGAATGAAAGGAAAACAAGCAGGCAGAAAAAACAAGGGGGCAAAGCATCAAGAACAGAACTGAGTTGTCTTTTCAAGAGTTTCAAGAGGGCAAAAAAATATTGTCGCAGACAGAAAAAATATCAGTGGGGCTGTAAAGATCTACTAGACGTGCACAATAAAAACAAAACATATGACGCGCATTTTACTACAGGTTCAGTCAATAACGAGAACATTTCGCCATGAATGAGCAGCAGGAGGAGAGGTACCACAGCTCCCATATGTACCAAACAGAAGATATTAGTTAAGTTTAGTTTTTTTAGTAAGGTTTTACGGCCCTCGCAACAGCACAAGGTCGTATGAGTGCCAAGGGGTGAATGTCAACAGACAAGTCCAAACAGGTAATCAGGCTTGCTCTGCTCACCTCTCAAGCCTCAACAGCGCAAAGTCTGCTTCGATTATCAAGGCATCCCAGATATAGCAGTTCACAAGAGAGTGACAAACATACAAAAGAAGTAGAGGAAAAATTACGATAGTAAGGATGAGGGAAGAAAAAGCAGCAGATCCCCCTATGTTGCTCTGGCACAGTATGAGCATACATTGATAAATCAGCCCATTTACAATTTTACTGTGCATAGGAACATGTTAATATCCCCCCCTTTGGAAATAGCTTAAAGACAGGCAATTTCAGTTAGTAGCACTGCCCTGGTGGGGAAAAACAGAAGATAATTGGATAAACTAGATGACTTATATGTAAAAAGCTTCGTAATCAACCCAGCAACCTATCGGATGCCTACTACTATGAAAGTTGAGAAACCATTTTTACTGATAGCAACAACACAAAAGAAAAGCTCAGGACTGATTGCCAGGAAGACAGAAATTACCTCTGGGGGCTTCCATTGCTGAAGCCTCAGGAAGACCAGTATACAACGGCGCCTTTGGACTCTGAGGAAAAGAAAACATGACATATATAACAATTCCCTCCTACACCATTCAAGCTTCACTCTAAAACATTTCATACAAAAAAAATTACACATACAACACAATTATCAATTGACAAAAGCACTCAAAAATGGACCCCTTTGTTTAGTTTTAGAAAGAGTTTTACAGTACTTGCAACACAATAAGCTCATATAATTGCCGGAGAGAATAGATGTGTTACAAGAGAGTAACATACACAAAAACGAAGGAGAGATAAGGACGATTAATGTTTGATAGGAAAGAAGGAACAAACCACACTAGAGCACCCTCTGAGCACCCACCAACCAACCACTAAAAATGGACTCCACAGCAAAAGACTATATATATATATGGAACAATCTCATATGAGTGACCAACCATAACAGCTTAGTCATACAAGGTACAGTATAAAGAAAAAATGTAACACTTTCCATCCACGCAGCGTGCAGAGTGCACAACCTTTGTCCCTACGTATGAGGATTTAGATGGGCTACATCAGTACTATACCTGTATTTTGGCAAAAATATCCCAACCATTATGAAATCTTCAGCATATTGAGAAAATTGAACGTGAAGATCACATGTTCACCAAAAAAAGGAATTAGAATCGGAAATAAAAACATTAGACGAAGAACATTCATCACCCAAATTCTCATCATGGCGTACGTCTAAAGCAGCGCTCATGCTATGTCTTCTCTAAATTTTTTCCAAAAAATTTACTCCAATTGTTGTAAACAAACTGATTTTTGACCTCAAAGGCCACACAAGCCATTACGAAAGGAAATTATAACCTTAACAAGAGCGCATGTCAAAAAGGAGATCATTGCTACAACATTTTTGTTGCCATATCACACCGTCGCAGATCGGCGTCCCATGGGGGCAAAAGTGTTATAAAGTGCAACAGTCAAAACGTGTGTGTGCCTAAAGAAAGGTACCAAAAGTCGGATTTTCACCATTTTGAGTTAAGGGTTGTAACTTATAGGAAATTCAAAACTAAACACAAAGGTCTTTGAATTTTTTAGATACCTCAAGTAGTTTTTAAATATTGCACATTTTTAGTTTTAGTATCAGTTTTACAGCACTTGCAACACAATAAGGTCATATAAGTGCCGTTGCACATTTTGCAAGGTAGGGTATAAAGATAGAATTTTGAGAAAACGAGCTTTTAAGTTTAATAAATGTGAGAACTCCTACAAACTTTTTAAAAAATGATCTCTTAAATGTATTGATTCATGGAAAATTCATGTCCAATTTGGCATTCAGTTGACACCAATAAATCCTGAATGGAATTCAAAGGTAAAACATAGCAGGGAAGAGTAAACGTGTTTCAAGAATATATCTTTTTAAAAGCAGTTTCCATTATTTGTATATATTATACCCTATCCTCAAAATAAAATATTTAGAAGTCAAATCAATGAAAACCCTTTGAGCACATTGTAAAAAATGCCATTTTGATCAAAAAAGCCATTTTTGTCATTATCAGCCTGTAGCTCGAAATGGTCTGGGGAGACTTTTGGTACCTTTCTCTAGGCGCACACACATATACTATTAGCAGGATACATTAGACCATGAAAAGAAGCATAAAGGTTTTTTTTATTTTACTACTGTTCATTTCTCCCAAACTTAAAATTAAAATACAGTGGAACCTGCCCTGACGACCACCTCTATAAGACGGCCACCTGTACAAACGGTCACTTTCCATTTCCCCCCTTGCGTTTTTTCTATATAATTTAACTGTGTAAAACGGGCACCTGTCCAACGCGGCCGTGGCCACCATAATTTAACACACAACCCCTATAATACTAAGCAATAATACCTGTCTGAGACGGTCACCTTAGTGACTCCATTAAGTTTTGTCTTAAATTGTGCATTGGCCCCTGGCGTTGTGGGCGAGCTGTCATAATTCAATCACCTGTCGTTGTTGTTAGGTAGTCCCTCCAACCGATCGTGTTGCGTAGGCCCCTCCCACTGTTGACCAATAGCTACCAATTTTCAGCTCCTGGTGAGGTAAGTGTGTGATCCCTCATAACCCATAAGCCCCGCCCAGAACTCATACACAAATCGTAAGTGAGATGAGTGGTTACTGTTTACCCAGTCTGTAACAAAGTAACGCAGGACGTCAACATGAACTTGTTACAGAAGCGTCCCTCGTTCTCCGAGTGGTGGCGACTCATGTGTTGTTTTAAAATGGCACTCGGTCTTCCTTGTCTGATACATTTCGTTTTATTATCACGATTGTGCAAAATCAGCGACTAAATAAAAATTACAAACGAAATACAAACCAACAGCAACAACACCAACAAAGACAACAACAATGGGGCTACTTTCGATTGGGGCCTCAGATGGGAATGGTTTGTTTTCTTTATCTTGATCAGTCCTGTCTAAGACGGCCACCTGTCTTATGCGGCCACTTTTCTCCTTGACAATGGGTGGCCGTCTTACACAGGTTTAACTGTATGTACTTTCTCAAATAACACAAAACAAAAAAACTTACTGAATCGTCATCATCAAGCTCATAAAATTTTACGGACATCACATCATGATTATCTGAAAAAAAAGGTAATTATGGAATGATAATGAATTAAAGAGCAGAAAATCTAGGGTTTCAGTAGAATAAGATCAGAAAAATAAATCATTTATATATATTATACAGAACTGTGGACTCAACAGGATGAAACAAGTTGGCACTTTTCCTAAAGGAAGGAACACGATATCTAAAAATATACAGATTTATTTCAGGGTGCTATACTCCAAGACCTTGTACGTTTTTCCAGTAAGATAAATTTCTACCTTCTGAACAAAGACAATGTATGGTAAAATATGAAATGTTTGAAAATTTTTTTTTTTCATAAATTGGGCCTTTTAACCGTGTCCATTTCTTCTATGGTAAGTACTTTACTCCTGTTGCATAAAAAAAGGGTCTTTAGAAACACAAATAACATACCACAATATTCAGAAAAGGAAAAGAAAAGAACACTGGAGATCTCTAGTTTTCAACGTATTCAGTTGATTTAAAATTGTTTCCGAAGAAGTGTGGAAATATTCTAGCAAGGAAAAAGTGAAGAAGGGAGGATGCAGAAATCTTTTCAAAATGTAAGAATTTTGCTATGTGAGTGTTTTAAAATACAAAGAAAAAAAATGCATAAGAAAATACTTGGGACCTGAAAATCTGGTCTGTATGTGCGAGTCTTAGTATGTAAACCCAAGGAAGAATTTTTAAAAACATTTAGGCCCTAATTTTTCAAAATTACCTGCTAAATCACCAGTGGCTGCAGACACACCAAAATAATAACCAACTGGAAGTTTGATGCCAGACACGGAAAAGCAATCTTTCCAACCACTTTTGTTATCTATGTCTGTTGAAACCTGTCTCGAGAGAAACAACAACATAACAAAAAACTAATTGCAGAGAAAATTGTGTTTCAAATACGATGAAGCAAAAATAATAACAAAAAGACCAACAGGTTACCACAGACAGAGTTTCATATAACCTTACAATATAAATGCATCAAGACAGACCTGAATCATTATAGCACAAATAACGTCCTCAACATGCAATACCACTTTAAAGAATATTTTCAATAAAAGTACCATGGTTAATATATGACCACAGTATCCGTCCAAGTGATGAGATTTTCGAACCAGTCAACAGAAAAAATAAAGTCTTAATACAATACATGAACTGCATTAGTAAAGACCATTGTAGTGTGCAAAGGAGGTCATCCTTACAAAACCATTGTTGTACATCCAGCTGACCAGGTGTAAATCTTTACTCTGTCATGAGCCTATTCAGCTGTAAGCAAAAGAACTACTGTTAGCCTCAGCCAACAAAACAATCTCACCACATGTGAGAAAGTGTGCGCAAACCCTAACTTGAGATCCAAATGTGGCCCTTCACAGAGTTTGAGTGCAGCTCACAAAAATTTTCAGCTTATTAAGAAAAGAAATACAAATCACAAAATGTTCTTTAGAATATTCACATTTTTCAAGATAGCTGAGCTTAAACTTGCTTTTGTAGTGTCACAGATATCGAAAGCCCTGTGTTACGATTACCTTGATGGATTCCTTCTCTTCAGGGGATAGTTTCCTCACAACAAATATATCATAATTGTATATTTCTAAGTTAGGTTAGCACACAAAGTCCAGTTTAAAGGTGTAGTCTTTAACTGTTCATGACCCAGTCCAAGCAGCCCCAAAACGGAAACTGTTTGCCCACCCCAGATTTAGAGTGCAACCTTCTATTTTTTCTACTTCTTACTTTTCAGGATGAAAAACAGTTTCAACACTCAATAGAAGAGCAGCTATGGACATTCCATTTGACTCCTGAGGGAGTAAAGTCGCTGAATACCAATGGTTCAATTTACTGATCAGAAATCTTTCTCTTTCTCCTTTCCACTTTCATTTCGTCTGTGTCTTCCAAAAACATCCACATCAATTTCTTGGGTTCTCAGATAAAGCTCTTGTTCAAATTTAAGGGGTATGTTTTATGAGAGTTCTGTTTTTATCACAACATTCATAGTTTTTAATTGAAAAAATATCACAGAAGCCCTTATTATAGTTACGATGTAGGCAATCTCTTTTTCTTTTCCTGAATTTTCTCAAAACTTAAAATAGATGACATTTGTGGAAAGAAGCCGAAGATTTATAGACAGCAAAACATTCAATCTGTTCTGAAGCAAAAGTCTGAGAAAGTCTTCACAACAATGCTTCAATGATAAAAGGATGTAACTTACAGTTAGTGTGTTGCGTTCATATCTGATGGAAACGTAGGTGTCATAGTCCTTGTTCCGGAATTGGGCCTCACATCCTGACAGCTGTGTGTGTGTCCCATCGGTGTCATGGTCATAAGTGAGGCTGCCATTGTTTAACATAGCAGAAATGTATGGGTGGTTATGCTGGGGAAAATAAGAAGACAGGATTTCAATGCAAGACCAAATAATCAGAAGTTTGTGAAAGACAAAAAATCTGTAAACAGAAGTTACTATATTGCAATGAAAAGCTTTAACTGAAGTCTAAATATGCCCAGACAAGTTATAATTCTATAGCATTCATACATTATACCACAAAGGTGAAGTCTTCCCACAGGCATTTCAATTACATGAATTTCAAAAATGAAAACTTAAAATCTTGAATCATAAAATCATATCCAGTTCTCAAAAACTTGTTCAATACATCATATACGTTCAGAAAATTAAGATTTAAAAAATTGTAGAGAAGGAGTAAAAGTAAGTAACAGTAAGCAAAAGTAACTCAGCTGTGCCACACACAGCCAACTTCTTTACTACAAGAAATTTTAATATATAACAACTTTGACCACACACTTCAAATTCTTACATGAGACTCAAAACCCCCAATCCATGACAAAGTTCAAGAAGTAAAAAAATACAACATTTGTATTATAACAGTATGCTCACATTGTGAGGGCCATTGTGGTTGCTGTAGGTGTCCATAAAAATGGCCAAGCCAGTGAAGGGATCTGCATTGCCAAACACATTTCCTGTGGACAAAAAGAACAGGACCTTTACAAATAGTATGCAAAAATCATTTTTCAATAAAAGAATTATATCAGTAAGTTTAACCAAAGATTTTTCTAATGATTTTCAACATTTAAAATCATGTAACTAACATTACTGAAAAGGGTGGGAGCAGAAAACAAGACATTTGCGAACAGGTAGTTACTTACTCTTTAAAACAAAAAGTGTTGACATTTAAATCATAGTCCTTAGTCAATTTATAAAAAAAGAAAAAAGATAATCTACCATTAGCATGAAAATATCTTATTTCTCACCAATTTTCATCCTCTCTTTGGTATACCAGACAGCAAAGCCATCCCCAAAAAGTGTCTTCCCACTGCCATGGACTTTGAACTGGATATGAATCTCCCAGTTTGGAACAAAGCATGGCTGTAGATAGACAACAAAGGAACATTAATGAGGAATCAAGCATGGCAGACAAAAAAAATCTAGAGCAATTAGTTAGGTCAAAGTTTTAAAAAAAGCAAACAATGAAAAGAAAATAATATATATTTTTGGTTCTTTCCTAAACAGAAACAGTATATTTTGGTACATTTAAAAGAAAAAGTAAAGTTGTTCCTGCATCCGATCCGGACACTTGGGATTGCCTTGTTAGTGACAAAAACTTCCTGGGCCTTCAGCATATTATGGAAGAGTGGCCTGTTCCTTTCCATGCCGCCTTTACTTTCCAAACTCAAAGTCAGGTACCCATTACTGCTGGGTGGGCAGGAGGGGAAACCTGTCTGAACTGAGCCTCGAACCCGGACTTTCCGCTTTGTACATTTAGAGAGGAAAAATAGAGTTTAACAGCATAACAAACCCCATAGTGGCTGGAAATGCAGGAGAAGCAATCACTTGTACATTTTATGAGCAGTGATAATACAGTGAAAGATGAGCAACACTTCAAGAGTCCTCTTTCAAAGACGCATCATTACTCTCAAACCTCTCCTATACATAAAGAGAAAAGAGAAAAATGATGTCCTCTAAACAATTACTCACAAAATTGAAACCCAAATCACAACTTGTTTTAGTAGAGGTTTTACGACGCTCGCAACTGCACAAGGTCATAAGAGCGCCAAGGGGTGGAAGTCAATAGAGAAGTCCTTAAAAGGTATTATACTTACTCTGCTCACCTCTCTAGCTTCAACAGCACAAAGCCTGCTTCGACTATCGAGGCACCCCGAAAATAGTGGGTCACTACAAGAGTGTGACAAACATACAAAAAGAAGTAGAAGAAAATGACGATAGTGATGATTAGGAAAGAAAAGGCAGCAGTTCCCAGTTGTAGTTCAGGCAAAGTTAAGAGCATGACATTGTTGGACCAGCCCATTTACAATTCTACTGTGCATTAGAACAAGGAATGTCCCCCCTTTGGAAAAGGCATAAAGACACTTCAGTAAGTGGCACTGCCCCTGGGGGTAAAAATGATTTCCTCGAACTTACCACATTGTTCCAAATAGCTCCAATCTTGCTCTGCCTGTCTGGAGTCAAGCGGATGTAGTTGTTTGTCACCATTGTGCTACCCATGAAGTCCCATTGAGGAACACCCATGCCAGAACCTACCGGGGCATAGAAATAGACAAAATTTGAGAAGAGCAGAAGAATGTTAACTCTGTGTAATGCATTGTAATGTGAAGCAATACAGCACAAACTAAAACACACACAATCAAAGAGTCACAGTCATAATAAAAAATGTTAATTGTTATTATTAAGAGAACAGGCATCGGGTCGGGAAATAGTGCTTTGTGTCGAATTTCTCCACCATTCTGTAACACATTCTTTTTTTCCAATAAGAAATATGGCCCTGTCATGTGACGAGAATCATCTTTTCCCTTTTGTCAAGGACCTCCAAATCTTACGTCCATTTCCAATATGATAACTCCACAAAATAAAAGTCCCGAATTTAAGTTCAAGACCACCCAGAGTCTGGGATTCGAACTTGGGCCATCTATTCTGTATTCCAGCCTCATACCAACTGAGCTAACGAAATTCTCTGGTCCTTAGCTCTTAGGGTATTTTTGTACTTTCAACATTATTTCATGCTCAGAGTTTACAAAGCCTTTTTCATGTTCATTTTTATCCATTTTACACAAATTTGACTTTATTATATTCGTAGCAAATTAGTAGTTTTTTAACTTTGATGGTTTCTAGAACTATTCAAACTAATATCTGGGCTTTGGACCAATCAGGTGGTTCTGGGGGACATGCCCCCCAGAGGAAAAAAATCTGGGGGTTACAGGGGGGGCATGCCTCCTTTTTTATCCCCATAATTTGATGCTTTGCAAATTAGGTTTGAAATTTTGAAATTTCCTTGAAAATAATTGATTGCGAGTATTAGTAGCCACATATATATCGCGACCTCAGTGATTTCTTGTCGTACCTCCATTTTTTGAACAGTGAAAATGTGACATCTTCTTCAGCTCCCTCTTTGTTACAAATTGTTGCAACTGTTATTAAAAAGGAATGATACGACAAGAAAGCACTGGGGTCACGATTTGTGTGATCTGCAGGAAAAATTACTAGTTTGAACCCCAAAAGCAAGCAGTGCATTTGTGGGAGTGGAAGTAAAAATTTACCCTCTCAGTAGACCTACAGTAATATTGCAGAGAGAGGACCCGTCTTCTGTTGACTGTTAGGCTGATGTTTTTGGGCTCAGAGGCTTGCCCCTCTGATTTAATAAAAATATAAATTTTCAGAGGATTTCAGGGGGGGGGGGGGAGAGAGAAGGTGGGTGTATCACTCAGTGATTTTCTCACATCATATACATGTGTTTTTCAAGCACGATTTGAACACATGACCCTCAAAACCAACAGCGGGACCTGCCCATTTATTTTCTCACATTTAGGTTGATTTGGATAGTCTAAATAGTTAAAATGTTCCAAGTACACCAAAAATATAATGAGAAAAATCACAGATTTACACTCTAATTTAGGACTTACGAGGGTGTCTCTTCTTTAATGAACAACGCGACGTCGCATCCAGCGCAGTCCTTTCCGCTCCAAAATTCAATATCAATGAAGTAAGATTATAAATAATGAACAACCCGTCTCCTTTTAGTTTTAGACCAGCTTTTTTTCGGACTCGAGTCCAAATATGGGATTTATCTATTCGGACTCGGGTCCGAAAAAATGTCTTATTTATTTGGACTTAGCTTCTAAATGAGTTATATGTGAATGTAAGGAGGTTACATAATATAACTGTTGTCGGGGGATTTTACGTAAAACCAGAATTAGAACTAGAATTATCTACTAGGACTGTGTAATTGTGTCAAAAGTCAAAAGACTGCACTCTCATTGCCCAATTGAAGTTTCTAAGTACACGGTAACCGACAACTCAGAGTCTTTCTACCACCACTACAGCATCATCTTTACTTCCACCACCATCTGTCTTTCCACATTTAATTTCATTTTGTTGTGTGTTGCAGTTTTTCTGTAATTAATTTTTCTTTAAATCACATTGCACAAAATGGACAGCCGTGGCCTCTTCCAACAGCAAGCTGCGAGTGCATGATCGCTATGCGCAGTCTCATTGGTCAACATTTAACTTTGCACGAGCAAGGTCAACTATACTTGGTTCTTGTTCTGTTCATACTAATGATTAAGGGAGGGCCAGTTTAGATAGATCTAGTAACTGGAAGCTCACATCTCGATTATTATTATACAGTAGTCTCCGCCTAAGATCCCGGTGCTCGGGAGCAAGGAAATGCGGGATCTTAGGCGAACCGGGATCTTAACCGACGGACCCAGGGAAGAATCTATGGTGACCCATGCTAAGGCTCACTATCTGTAAAATGGTCTCCCTCCACTCTAAAATGAACTGACGTGACCGTTTGTTGGGTTTATGACGTATGGCGAGCAAAGAGTGGTTAACCTTGATGGCCTATCACAGTGCATAGTGGGATGGGGCGTGCCATTTTCCCTTATTATCCTATCATGAGTCTCAAGATCTATGCTTATCCAGTTGCCCCTCCCCCTTACCTGTCGAAAATTTATAGCTTTCCATCTCTGACTGAGCCCCCCCCACAACCGCCTTTGTTGTTACACACACAATTACGTTGTGAACACACCAATTAAAATTCAGTCTGTCTCGCTAATTCGGGAGTAGACACACCCTCTGCAATGGTCAGGGAAGAGTTCACAGTTCAATGTGATCCCGCCTGGAGCTAACGTGTAGGCCCTACCCACCCAGTGTGTGATGTAAGTTTAGGTGGAGAGCTCAGGTGTGAGTGCGATGTTCGGGGAAAACAAACGTGTCGGTCAGTTCACACCCCAGTGTGATCCCGTCTAGGGCAAACATTGTATCACTTCATCGAGTTTTACAACGTGTATGTGATCACATTCACGATAGTGGCTGATCTTTGATGCGACGGACAGTTTATTGATCTCAACTTTTCACACTTGGTTGATCGGCTGTCCCGCCCGGGTTTTTGTTCTGCAAATTATTATCTGAAATGCGGGATCTTAGCCGAATGTAGACCTTCAGAGTGAATCAGAGCGGGATCTTAGGGGTGACTTTTGTATTGTAAAAATTCTGTTCTCTTAAAACAGCGGGATCTTAAGCGAACCGGGATCGTAAGCGGTGGGATCTTAGGCAGAGACTACTGTAATCGAAACAATTTTCATAAATGCTGGAAATATTTAAGAACGAGGGTCGGAAGTCGGAACGGACGTCATGCTAGACTCAATTCAGAGGCCGAATATAATTTTTGTCTACTCAAGTCCGAATAGTCACTTTGTTAGTTTTTAAGCACATTGCAACGTCCAGCCACACGTAACCGTCGCCAACAACAGGGCCATGTAGGGATTGAGCCCTCGTTGAACGCGACAGACTGGAGATGCGACAGGTTTAAAGCATCACCATGACCCTTGCCATAGGTCAAAATACCTACTAAGTGACTAGTATTCGGACTCGAGTCTGAATAAAAATTATATTCGGACTCTGAATTGAGTCCAACATGACGAACGTTTCTACTTCTGACCCTTGTTTCTAAATATTTCCAGCATTTATGAAACTTTTTCAGATCATAAATATTATAATCGAGATGTGAGTCTTAATATCCAGTGACTAGATCTGCCTAAACTGGCCTTCCCTTCATCATTAATATGAACAGAACAACCGAGTTGAGTCGACCTTGCCGGGGGCAAAGTTAATTGTGTCGACCAATGAGACTGCGTAGCGATCACATGCCCTCGGCTTGCTGGGGAAGAGGTATTGGGAAAAAATAATTACAGAAAAACTATCACACAACAAAATAAAATTTAACATGTGGAAAGACAAATGGTGGTGGAATAATGAATAATGATGATGCTGCAGTGGTGGTGGAAAGTGAAAGACCCAGAGTTGTCGGTTACTCTGTACTTAGACACTGCCATTGGGCAATGTGAGTGCAGTCTTTTGACTTTGGACACAATCCTAGTCAGTAAATCTAACTCTAACTCTGGTATTACGTAAAATCCCCTTACGACAGTTATATATCTTACACTTACAAACTCATAAAATTTAGAAGCAGAGTCCGAATAGATGTTGTTGTTGTTTTCAAATCCCTTTAGCTGCGAGCATTTTCGCTCTTGGCAGCGCAATGCCTCCCTCAAGTAACCACATGTCCTTGTCATCTGGTCAACGCCAGAGTACAGCAGGCTTTGTAAGTCTGTAGGAGTGTAGGTATGTGTAGGAGCCTGCGTCGAAGAACTGCCAGGTTTGGGGCAGTGAAGGAGAAGATGTTCAACAACGGTCTCCTCGTGGTAGTCACAGTGTCTGCAATGGGGTTCCAACATGGGATTAATTCTGTTTGTGTGCTTGTTGGTGTGTAAGTGTCTTGTGCGGGATCTGAAGATCAAAGTCTGATCGGCTCTACATAAAAGATTCGCAGTGACTATTTTTACGGCGAGCCATAAAGATAGCCTCCAGGGCTATTTTTACGGCGGTCACAAACTGATGACGTTCTGTGCGTAGAACACGTTTTTCAGTCTTATAAATTCTGTCTTGGCTTGTAGGCCTAGTAGGCTAATACCTTATTTGTTATTTTATACATGTACTATTATGTACTACCTTTTACTAAATGACTAAACTAATGTAAGTGTAACATACTTTGAGCTGGTTAAAACCGAGAGTAAAGCACTATAATTAAATGTCCTCTATTATTAGTATTATCATAAATTATAGTCTTTATTCTGGACTTAAACAATTCAATGTTTTTTATGTTCTTTACTTGGACCTCTGCTTGGACCTTGTTGTTGAGGGATTCTTTCAAATAATAAAATAGAACGCATTTTTTAAGTTCTTGTGTTTTGTTTTCTGATGTGCTCATATTATTACTGTCCATTTTTACGGGGAACAGCTCACCCCAAGGGTGATTCTTTTTCCGATTCATATTTAGGAAAAAAAATTATACGGGCATAAGAAATAATGAAGAAAGTAAATTTTGATAAGTCCGAAAATATGAAAGTTGCCATGGAATGGAAACAGCACCAACATGCAAAACAAACAACAATTTTTTTTAAAAGAAGGCTTCTTACTCTCTAACAAACTTGCATGAAAATTGGTGGAATGGTAGATACAGATACTATGGTCAATCGTACTGAGCAAAATTTTGATATTTGAATGTAAAAAAAAAAATATATATATATATATATATATATATATATATATATATATATATTTGTGTGTTCCTGTACCCTGAAATTGCATCACAATAATTAATTAATTAATCATTGTGAACAAAAATAAAAATATTTTACACCTCTATCAAAAATCTGTTCAGTGCAAAGGAAGGAGGAACATTTTAAAGGCATTCCCAAGGCAAAAAGTGTTAATTCCAAAATGGCCACTCTTCTTGTGGGTGATGTAGTGATGTCGGTGAATGAGATGATGCTGGCAGTGGCAGTGATGATGGTAATAATAATGACGAGGAGGTGGTGATGGTGGTGATGATAAAGAGAGGGTGAATGATTATTGTGGGGGAAGAAGGAAGAGGTGGTAGTGGAGGAAGGGAGAACTCTAAGGAAGACGAAGAAGAGAACAGAATGATGGTGAAGAGGAGGAAATGGAAAACCTATGGGGCTGTTCAAATATAATCTTACACTTTTGGGGACTTTTTTAAAACACAAAACCCAAATACCACTTTTCTCACATTTGCCTCCAACCCCCACCAACGGCAATTTAATATTAGTACTTTTTCCGATCTTCAACTTCCATTATTATTTTAAAGATACCGGCCTGTACTATACGTGGCTTTTTTTAACCAGCTTGTAAAAAAAATATAATTTCAGTTAATACAATTTAATCAAACCATATGATAGAAAGAACGCATCACATATATATGTGGAAGACATTGAGACTCTTGTCAATGCAATAGGTACGTGCCTTACAAATAAAAGACATCAAGACATTAAAAGATCAACAAAACAGTTGCAAAGTTACAAAGAAACATTAAGAAATTAGATATCCACCTACAGAATTTTCATCATAATTTAAAAATTATTTGTAACCCCCCCCTCTTTAAAAAAAAACCGAAGTGGCTAGCCGTACTTAGATCTAGGTTTGGCCCTATCGACTCAAGCCTGTTAAGTACACAGGTCTCATTAGATCTAGATCTAGTAATTATTCAGGTTCAAATACATGCAAGTCAGTAAGGCACCTTTTGGTTTTGTCTGAAATACAAATACTTAAAGCACTGCAAACTAAAAATTTCATTTACAATTCAGCCATCAATATTAAGTACGGCTAGCCTGACAGTCTACCCGTACTTAAGTACGGCTAGACTGCCAGTCTAGCCGTACTTATCTTAGGCCCTATTAACATTAGAAAACAGGAGGTTTAAAATACATGCACTGTCATTAAGGCACCTGGTTTCGTCTCAAATACAAATACTTTAGGTACTGCACACTAAACATGTTATGTTTACAATTCAGTAGGCCTATTTTTTTGTAAATGGTCAGTCTAGACATCATATTAAGAATAAGTACGGCTAGACTGCGAGTCTAGCCGTACTTAAGTACGGCTAGACTGCCAGTCTAGCCGTCATTAAGTACGGCTAGCCTCTTCCAAAAAACCCCCCCCAAAAAACAGCAACGGGGATCTGCAGTGATCATGCAGATCTGGGTCTTGTTACTGGCATTTATAATCCACTTTTTCTTTTACCTTTTCTTCCCAGTCAGGAGCAAAACGTTCATCTCACAGAAGTGTCATATTTGGTTAACCTCCCCACCCAATCTTACACTTTTCTTACAGAAGCCAAAGACACCCTTTCCCCTCTGAGGTGTAAGTTTATATTTTGAATTTGAACGGCCCCTATAGGCCTAGATCTAATACATTCATTGAGGCATGTCGCGTACATGAGAGGCGGAGTAGGGTCGCTTTTCGAGGATCGCCGTAAAAATAGCCTGGGACTCACTGGGAGGCTGCTATCTTTACGGCACGCCGTAAAAATAGCCTGGGAGACTATCTTTACGGCTCGCCGTAAAAATAGCCACTGCGTAAAAGATTCGAAAGGTCTTTGGAGATAATTTATAAGGGAGTGTATACAGACCCGGTAACCGGGAACAAAGTCACAAAGTATACAGACCCGGTAGGGGAACTCTTTTGTGATTTCGGAAAGTTTCAGCGCCCTCTTGGCTCAGGGTAGACCTAGGTTCTTCTGGTAGATCTATGGCCTAGGCTAGGTCTAGATCTAGATCTAGACAGACAGACATAAATCCTTGGTCTAGTTTCGAGGCTAGCCTAGATCTAGATCTAGATCTAAATGAAGATTGCGGATGTCTTTTCGATGAACGATCGTTTTTCCTCCGTTTTAGAGTTGGAGGAATTACAATTTGAAGAAAAGAACAATGTCATAATTTCTCTCGAGCAGTCATCCCCTCTATTTCTCTCTCGCTCTGTTGCTCGCATTCTCTTTTTCTTTGTTTGTCTCTGTCTTTCTTTCTCCCCACCTATTTCCCACTAGACGTCTAGATCTATATATATCTCTCTCGTTCCCTCCTGCCAACTGGGGCATGTCATACATTTTGCTAGCACTTCCCCCTGCTCTCTCTCTTTCTCTCTCTCTCACACACACACACACACACACACACACACACACACACACACACACACACACACACACACGCACACGCACTACCGGGTCTGGGCGCTGAAACTTTCCGAAATCACAAAAGAGTTCCCTTACCGGGTCTGTATACTTCGTGACTTTGTTCCCGGTTACCGGGTCTGTATACACTTCGAATTTATAAAACATTCTTTTTGGCTTTGGACCCGAGTTCAAATAAATAAAACCTTCAGTCCGAATAGATAAAAAATCTAATCAGACTCGAGTCAGAAAAGAGCAGGCCCCTGCCCTAAACAAGGCCAATCACTCAGCGTCAGTCGACATGCCATACATACACATGTGAATGTATATTGTGCATAAATAAAGAAACACACCTCATAATTCATCACTAACAACACCCGGGCGCGACGCATCGCAACATCGCAATGCGCAGGAGACATAGATTTAGATCTAGTTCTGGAGATTTAAACATTTATTATAACTTATAACAAAGAAATTGTTAGGAGTAGGAGGGTTGGGGCAAAAACTACACAGACCACAGTTCAGTAGTTAGGCTAAGTAGTGACAAGTAGGCTAGATCTACCTTGGTACGGTTTCACTAAGCTGTGTTCTCGTCTTTGATAATCCTTGGTGTTCCATTCTCCTGCAACAAGAGCCAACAAAAATTGACACAGGATGATCCAGGTAGCTCTACGAGGCACGTGAACTGCCATTTTGACTTCTATAAATAACGGGACCTCACAAATCAAACAGAAAGCCACACAATATTGAACACAGTAAAATCGAGTCAGGGATATATTCCCAGATTTTTGCACTGGTTAAAATTCTGACTTAAGTTCTACGGCGGACGAGACTGACAAAGGATAAGATACTGTGCCAGTTTTGCACCCAAAAAAAAGTTATGGCACCGCGAAGTTACTTTGAAAGATATTAAATTGTAAGAATATTAGAATCTATTTTTGTGTGGAGTGACGTATCATTTCTAAAGCTAAATAATAATAATATTTTCTGAAAACTTTGAAAAGAATGGCAGATTTGAGTCTTCTTTGTAGAGTTCAAACCTGGATATATGACCGTATGCAGTTGCGAGCGCCGTAAAACCTCTACTAAAACTTTTAAAAAGCACCTGGACGTGTTTATAATTATCATCCGGCTTCAACAGTTCCACAAAAGATTCTCCCCTGCAGAATCGTTGGTTCCACAACCGCTAAATCTACCCTTCAGAAACAAACTAAGTTTTATAGATTTTTTTTGGTGCGAATTTAATTTAATCTCTTAAATAGCCCTCAATGCAAATTTTATTTCAAAGTTATTGTTAAACAATGTCAGGGAAGAGAAACAGAGAGAGAGGGAGAGAGAGAGAGAGAGAGAGAGAGAGAGAGAGAGAGAGAGAGAGAGAGAG
>NW_004797279.1:2292729-2297026 GCF_000002075.1 Aplysia californica | reverse complement strand
ACAGACAGACAGACAGACAGACAGACAGACAGACAGACAGACAGACAGACAGACAAAGAGACAGAGAATGGGGAGGGGCAAAATAAAAAGAGGAAGAGAGGTCGTGGGGGGGGGGGAGATATAGGGGTCAGAAAGACAGACAGACAAATAGACAGTTAAACAAATGGAGAAAAAAAAGGGGGGGGGGGCAGCATTCGCTATGTTCAAAAGCACGATCTCTCGACTTAACAAATTAAAAAAAATTGGCGCCAAAATGAAACAATGGCGTTTTGTCAGCTTACGGCAGAATAGAAACATCAGTTTCTTTGTCTCGGCTTTGAGCCATGCAAGGTCAATACCACAGTGTTATTCAGTCTGCATAAGAACTTGAAGGACAAAACAATGAAATTTCATTCTTCCAGTCGGAACACTTGATTGGATGGAACTACAGTCATAGTAAATAGTAGTAGACACACACCAATTACAAATGTAGATCACTTTTTGAGTTATTGTGCCTCAAAAGTTTCGATTGAGCGTTCTTGGGGTTTCTTTTTTTATCTGAATACATTATTATGTTTTTATTTTCTTTATCCACTCTTGTGAAATGTTTTGCTTTGATATTAATCAGAGGAATTGTATCGAGTAACTTTTTGGTGAAAAAAAAAAATAAGGTGGGGCTGAAGCTGCAAGCGCCACCACTCAAGGCGCTATTGAGTAAAACAGACCTATTCAAAGGCCTATGATATATAATATAAATTATATAATGTAAAAAATATAACGTATAATGTATAATATATAATATATTATAATAATATATAATACACAGGCCTATACTCAGGAGAAAAAAGAAAAATGATGTCCTCTAAATTAATACAAAAAAATTTTTAATGACACTATAAAAATTAATGAACAACTATATATGAGGGCAAACAAATCAACAGGGAGCTCTCGTGGCCTAAAGGTCTAGGTGTTCGCCTCTCATTCAAAGGACCCGGGTTCGAATCTGGGTAGCGACGAACATTTTCTTCTCTAAAATTGTCTCTTTTCAACTCTTTTCCTGCTCTCAAAGCAATGTTCTGTCGTCTGCTTTCGTCTCCACGTTCTGCCCCCCCCCCCCACCCTCACCTTCTTTAATGCCCCCTCCTCTGGGCTCCAGACTCTAAATTTCTGAAGCCTTTCTACAGCTACTCCTTGGCTCTTTCTTACTGCTGTCTTTCAGCACACCCCTGATCTTCTGTTAGGAGAGTTCTACACCTAGCCTTCTCGGACAAGGGCTAAAAACCTCGGAGGTCTCGGGTGCAAATTGCGCACGTTTAAGATCCCTTTGGTGGTCTAAAATCGATAACGTAGGCTTCGGCCGCCACCTGGGTAAAATTAAATAATTCCTACTGACTGAACACTGTTCAAGAAGTCCCGCGGGCTCATAATACGACCTTGTGAAGTTGCGAGCGGCGTAAAACTCTTACAAAAAAAAGAAGAAAAAAACCCATCCTAAAACACTAAAAAAACACAAGAACAACAACCTCCCCCCCCCCCCACTAAAAAAAACCCCCAAACAAAAACAACACCAAGCAAACAAAACAATCAACAACAAAAAATACATTTAGAAATAAAGAATGATGAATGGAAGTGGATAGAACTCTGGAACACACCATAAAAAAACCCGGTAAATAAACATAATAGGTCACACACAACATAAGTCCTTCAGCAGCCAAGTCGACCCCCCCCCCTCCCCCTATTAGCCCAATGCTGAAGAAGAAAATCAGAGAACCTCGAAAGACAACTTATTATATTATGGCGTCTCATTGTGGGAATGTAGGAATCAGACTTGTAGCACTATAACATAACAATATATTTTTTTATTTTGTATGATTGTTATTTGTAATAACACCCACTGGACAAAACAAAACAACATTATTAAGTAACCGACATCATACGCAACCTAACTAAAAAACATATCCGCCTCCCCGTCCTTGCCCCTTTTCTCATCAACCCAAAAAACGCGCGAAAATAGTAATAATTTTACTAAAGCTGGGTATCTTGCTTCCAAAAGAAGGACTAACACGCCCATTATTTTTATCTTGCAAGACGAAAACGAAACAAGAAAGTTACTTTATGCCTCTCCAAAACAACCTACGCCTCCTTGACAGTGATTTCTTCTTGCTTTTTTTTTAACCTATGGAGAGAAACCAAGGACGTTACTAGAGATTATATTATATGTATAATGTCCCCCAAGAGAAACCCATCTGTCCTTCACCATGGCACGTCTGTTGAATCTGAAAGCTGTGACAGTGACAGGAGATCTGTAAAGGGTTCTCTAGGCTATCATGGGGAAGTTGTTCTTTTTTCAGAGATCTTAGCCTACTTAAATAATAAACACAACAGAGATAGACAATTGGTAGCTCTTACTGTTGACTGATAGGCTAGGCTTAAACGTGGAAAATAAAACGGTAAACCAATAAAACATATGTTACTCCTTAGATCTAGATCTATCTCTTTTTTTTTTTAAAGACTAGCGCGAGTCTGTTGGGAGCCTTCTGCACTGCTGTGCCGCTTCTGAGTTCTCAGTTCTCATGCAGCAGGCAGAGTAGACAGAGGAGAGCGGCTGAGCGTGCGAAGTTCATGTTTTAAAAAACGTTTTAAAATTTTGATTCTAAATCTGCTGCATAGATTTACGAAACGAAATAAGTTCTAGATTAGAAAAAAATTCGGAGGCCTTTAGCAGTCATTCAGCAGGGGAGCAGCACCAAGACTTTCAAGAGATTGAAGAGTCTAACACTTTAGGCCTGGTAAAGGTTTTTAAGTCTAATATTGGTATGATTTGCTAGGCCTATGCTTTGTTACTTGTATTTTCTCGTCTTCAGCCCTATGCCTATTCAAGCTATTGGTTGGTCTTTTCTAGAGTATCAACAGTTCACTGAACAGCCATCAAGTCCACACGTATTCCTGACGTTGTAGATCGTAATGAAAATAATAAATGTCATATAAAGATCTAGAAATCTAGATCTAGATTAGAGATAGATCTAGATTTAGGTCTAGATTTAGAATCTAGATAGAACAAGTATGAATAGGGCCTAGACGTATAGTTTTTTTTAAAGGCCAGCTCTATTGCTCCGAAAGCTCGGGAAAATAAACTTGAAATCTATTCTATTCTATTTCTCCAAAGGCTCGGTAAAATAAAGCCTGGGGCATGGGGGAAAGGCGGAAAAAGGAAATGGGAGGGGGGGGGGGGGAGAAACAAAAAAAAAGTGTGCGCACACTCACACACAGGCACGTGCGCACACACAGACACGCACTTGCCAAGCAGGCCCGCCACGGTGAGATCAGAGACAGTGTATGTTTACGTAATATTGTCTCTGGTGAGATCTAGTCAACTGGCGAGGGAAGCCCTGGAAGATGACAAAATAGATGGCGTAAATACGTCCTGTATTTGGGCCAATCACAGAGATGTGCTAGGTGCTCGCTGTAGCTTCATGCAGTGTCGGGAAATTGTGTAATTCCTAGATCTACAACCGATCAGGCGCCATGGTGGATCAAAGGCTGTCTCTGGCAGCTTTTACTTCTTTCTCTCTGTCTTTGCTGGTTCCTTCTGTGGGTTTCTCTGTCTGGCCGTCTGTTTGACTGGCTGTCTCTGTCTGTCTGTCTGTCTGCTTGTCGGTCTGTCTGTCTGTCTGTCTGCCCCTCTCTGTCTATCTCTCTCTCTCCTATTTTCTCCCTTTCTCTCTCTGTTTCTCATCTCTTTTCTTTCTTTCTCACTCACTCACTGTTGCTTTCTCCCTCTCTCTCTCTCTCTCTCTCTCTCCTCTCTCTCTCTCTCTCTCTCTCTCCTCTCTCTCTCTCCTCTCTCTCTCTCTCTCTCTCTCTCTCTCTCTCTCCTTTCTCTCTCTCTCTCTCTCTCTCTCTCTCTCTCTCTCTCTCTCTCTCTCTCTGTGTCCCTCCCTTTCTCTTTCTCTCTGTCTGTCTGTCTCTTTCTTTCTCCCACTCTTTCTTTCTCCCACTCTTTCTTTCCCTGTTTTTCTCTCACTCTATGTCTTTATTTCTTCATCCCCCTCTTCATTGCTCCAGTCAACTCTAGCTGTCCACTGCACTTGTACTTATCTAGACTATCTTTGACTTTGTTTTATTGCTCTCTCTCTCTCTCTCTCTCTCTCTCTCTCTCTGTCTGTCTTTCTCCTCCTTCCTTACTCGGCTCATATCAAGCTATGTACTTCATGTTTAAATTTGATGCAAAAAGTGCTTCTTCCTAGTCCTCGTAGAATGAAAGATGGGGCAGAACTCTGGCAAATAACCAAAAAATCTCAAGAACGAACATCGTTGG
>NW_004797279.1:2290690-2292629 GCF_000002075.1 Aplysia californica | reverse complement strand
TATTAGCCCAATGCTGAAGAAGAAAATCAGAGAACCTCGAAAGACAACTTATTATATTATGGCGTCTCATCGTGGGAATGTAGGAATCAGACTTGTAGCACTATAACATAACAATATATTTTTTTATTTTGTATGATTGTTATTTGTAATAACACCCACTGGACAAAACAAAACAACATTATTAAGTAACCGACATCATACGCAACCTAACTAAAAAACATATTCGCCTCCCCGTCCTTGCCCCTTTTCTCATCAACCCAAAAAACGCGCGAAAATAGTAATAATTTTACTAAAGCTGGGTATCTTGCTTCCAAAAGAAGGACTAACACGCCCATTATTTTTATCTTGCAAGACGAAAACGAAACAAGAAAGTTACTTTATGCCTCTCCAAAACAACCTACGCCTCCTTGACAGTGATTTCTTCTTGCTTTTTTTTTAACCTATGGAGAGAAACCAAGGACGTTACTAGAGATTATATTATATGTATAATGTCCCCCAAGAGAAACCCATCTGTCCTTCACCATGGCACGTCTGTTGAATCTGAAAGCTGTGACAGTGACAGGAGATCTGTAAAGGGTTCTCTAGGCTATCATGGGGAAGTTGTTCTTTTTTCAGAGATCTTAGCCTACTTAAATAATAAACACAACAGAGATAGACAATTGGTAGCTCTTACTGTTGACTGATAGGCTAGGCTTAAACGTGGAAAATAAAACGGTAAACCAATAAAACATATGTTACTCCTTAGATCTAGATCTATCTCTTTTTTTTTTTAAAGACTAGCGCGAGTCTGTTGGGGGCCTTCTGCACTGCTGTGCCGCTTCTGAGTTCTCAGTTCTCAGGCAGCAGGCAGAGTAGACAGAGGAGAGCGGCTGAGCGTGCGAAGTTCATGTTTTAAAAAACGTTTTAAAATTTTGATTCTAAATCTGCTGCATAGATTTACGAAACGAAATAAGTTCTAGATTAGAAAAAAATTCGGAGGCCTTTATTAGCAGTCATTCAGCAGGGGAGCAGCACCAAGACTTTCAAGAGATTGAAGAGTCTAACACTACGCCTTTAGGCCTGGTAAAGGTTTTTAAGTCTAATATTGGTATGATTTGCTAGGCCTATGCTTTGTTACTTGTATTTTCTCGTCTTCAGCCCTATGCCTATTCAAGCTATTGGTTGGTCTTTTCTAGATTCTAGAGTATCAACAGTTCACTGAACAGCCATCAAGTCCAAACGTATTCCTGACGTTGTAGATCGAAATGAAAATAATAAATGTCATATAAAGATCTAGAAATCTAGATCTAGATTAGAGATAGATCTAGATCTAGGTCTAGATTTAGAATCTAGATAGATCAAGTATGAATAGGGCCTAGACGTATAGTTTTTTTTAAAGGCCAGCTCTATTGCTCCGAAAGCTCGGGAAAATAAACTTGAAATCTATTCTATTCTATTTCTCCAAAGGCTCGGTAAAATAAAGCCTGGGGCATGGGGGAAAGGCGGAAAAAGGAAATGGGACACACACACACACACACACACACACACACACAGAGAGAGAGAGAGAGAGAGAGAGAGAGAGAGGGAGAGGGGGGGGGGGGGGGGGGAGAAACAAAAAAAAAGTGTGCGCACACTCACACACAGGCATGTGCGCACACACAGACACGCACTTGCCAAGCAGGCCCGCCACGGTGAGATCAGAGACAGTGTATGTTTACGTAATATTGTCTCTGGTGAGATCTAGTCAACTGGCGAGGGAAGCCCTGGAAGATGACAAAATAGATGGCGTAAATACGTCCTGTATTTGGGCCAATCACAGAGATGTGCTAGGTGCTCGCTGTAGCTTCATGCAGTGTCGGGAAATTGTGTAATTCCTAGATCTACAACCGATCAGGCGCCATGGTGGATCAAAGGCTGTCTCTGGCAGCTTTTACTTCTTTCTCTCTGTCTTTGCTGGTTC